>NC_066622.1:27126692-27426692 GCF_025201925.1 Gopherus flavomarginatus
GAAACTGTCATTACAAAAATCTAAAAACACATTGCTTTTGCCAGTTTTTTTCCAGAGTTGGAACAAGAACTTAATTCTGTTAAAGTTAAGTTATTAAAAAGTAACTAAATCTGGCAAGAAAAGTAATGAGATTGGTCTCATGGAGTAGTATTATAAAAGTTGTGTTACTGATACAACATAGGCTCTTTTTTACCATTTTCTTCCCTTATTTTTCATTGTTATCAGTGTGATTTACATAAACCTGACACATTTATATGTGTGAAACAGATGCAAAATAAAGCAGTAGAATCTGTTCTGACCATATTTTTTCAATCATAGACATGATTTATGGAAATGTTCTTTTATGTCAAAAATTTAAACAAAACAAAACCCCACATTAATTATAAACCTAACATTCAATTCCATTTGATACTTTAGGGAGCTAGCGGATGTAAAACTTTAAAGCAAATAAATAGTTTCTTTACCAAATCAGTCTTCATTAAATGCTGCCTGGAAAACAGCATGTGATTTCAACTTAAAGTACTAGAGAACTAAATTAGATGTTAGAAATTTGGTCTTATTACAAAAATATTTAATATCTACAGTTTCCATCCAGCACAGTGAAGCTGCAGTTTTCTGAGCCAAACAAGCTGTGAAAGGTTCTGGTTCTGGCTCCCCAGCTGACCAGCCTATTACAGCTTCTGGTCACATTACTGTAGAGTAAGCTCTAAATAATCCTGGGTGCAAGAGAATTGTAGAGGAGCTCAGGATTAGTAAATGCTCCTTCTTCCGCCCCATGCTCCGCTACTCCTTATACGGGGCCAATCCTTCTTCCCCTTTTGGAGATGTGCCATTCAGTCAAATTGTAATAAATCCCTGGCATCACTCCATGAGTAGGAGAGAGATAAAGACTTGTATGACCTAGGAGGGTCTGTGGAAGTACAGGACTTCATGGTTGTAAATGAGATAAACATCATCGCTGTTTGCTTTATCACTCGAGCTAATGAAGGCCCTCAGTTAAATAGGTATGGGGAGAGGGTTAGCTCAATGGTTTGCACAGTGGCCTGCTAAATCCAGCATTGTGAGTTCAATCCTTGAGAGGGCCACTTAGGGAATCTGGGGCAAAAACAGTACTTGGTCCTGCTAGTGAAGGCAGGGGGCTGGACTCAATGACCTTTTAGGTCTATGAGATAGGTACATAGCAGCTTATCCTGTAGAGGACCACATTTCCTATTCAGGACAAGCCACTCTATATATAAAATCATGTTGTCAGGGGTCTCTCACCCAAAATCTCTCAAGAGAAGCAGGTATTGGTGGAGGGCTCTATCTTTTCCATACAAATTTTTGGTGGGAGTCCTTCAGCATGATGGAATCTCTCTTATTTTGCTGATGGGCCCCAACACCCTTGGTCAGGGAGGCATCTTTGCCTGTGGGAGCCCTTTGAAATTGTTCCCCAGCAAGTATCAGCTGGCATACCTCATTCACCTCACCACCTTGTCAGGGTGCTGACACAGTCTCCTGCACACTAGCCTGCATAACCAGGGAGGCCACTAGCATTTGTGGTGTCAGCAGCTGAGCAAGATCTCTTTCTACTGGATGAGGTCCTTGGCTGTTAGCAGCATTCCCCACTATCACAATTTAATCTCACCTCTTGCAATATTTGGTATTTTCTAAAAGCCTCAGTTCCATAGGCATGTGATTACTGGAGATGTCTGTGGCTTTTTTTTTTAAAGTAAGTTTCTAGCCCTCATGGTTGCAGAGAAAAGCTTTAGAATGTGAACCCTAAAGGCTCATAACCAGCAGGCAATTGAAAAAAAAAAGAATTACTTTTAAATCTCATTACTTTTAAACCAATCATATGATTTTGGAAGTATGACTCATTATTTTTAATGTGTGGAGCCAGGAGTATTGAATGCTGGGAACCTAATTCAACATTGTAGAGCTAATCCCTCATGACAGCAGTTCTTGGACTGCGGTCTGTGGTGAGCGGCTACCTCTCTTCTCCTTATTTCCACCTGCTACATCTCATTAAAAGACAGCTAAAAATGTATCACACACTTTCTCTTGTTAGCAATTGCTGTGCTAGGGATACTATGCAATGAGATATGAGGTGGTCCACACAGTCACTAATGGAAGGTGAGGTGTCCGTGACACAATATATTAACATGTGTTCCACACTATAAGGCAGAGGTCCTCAAAATATTTCATAATGGTTTGCAGTATCAATATTACGGCACTGTAGTTGTCGGCTACAATGAAAAAGAAGTGGCTTATGCAATGTATTTTTAATAAGTAAACACAGGCATAATTGATTAAAAAATGTTGAGTTACTTTCTGATATGACATGAGAGAGGGTTGTAATTATGATTTATTTAGGAAAATTGTTCATTGATTTATCTAGGAGGCTTGGAGGTAGGATTATTAGATGTCTGTTCACATTATGAGCTCGGCAGGATTGAGAACTCTGTATGCCCTTGAAGCAAACAGCCACAGATAGAGTGGACATATAAGGGAGCCAAACAGAGGAGAACTGGAGCTAGTTTGCAGGGAGAAGGGGAGGCTGCTGATCTTGGTCTGGGTGTGAATCAAAAGCAGACTGCCTTCCCAACTTGGCAGTGTGTATGACCTAGAGAGGAAAGGGAACACCAAGTGGTCTAGGCTGATACCCTAATACTGGAAAGCCTCACTTAGGCCTGGTCCACACTACAGCGTTAAATCAATTTAAACAGCGTTAAATCTATTTAACGCTGTACCCGTCCACACTACAAGGCACTTTAAATCGATTTTAAGGGCTCTTAAAATTGATTTCTGTACTCCTCCCCAATGAGAGGAGTAACCCTAAAATCGATATTACTATATCGATTTAGGATTAGTGTGGACGGAAAATGAAGTTATTGGTCTCATTCTTTTACTGAGCTACCCAGAGTGCACCGCTCCGGAAACTGATGGTAGCCCAGGACCATGGACGCACACCATCGAATTAATGTGCCCTAGTGTGGACGCGTAAAATCGATTTTATAAAACCAGTTTTATAAAACTGGTTTTAATAATTTTGATTTTATGCTGTAGTGTAGACGTGGCCTTAAAGTCATCCCGCTTAATGCTGTTTCGATGTTAAGTTACAGATCAATTAGGGAACAGGCTCGTTTAAAGTTGTGAAATGCTCCCTTCTAACGTCCTTTGGCAGCTGCCTGTTTTGCCCACTGCTTGCAGGAAGAGCAGCCTGTTGCAGCTAGCTCGTGGGCGGTTCGAACCAGGATGGACCAGCAGCCCCCCTATCAGCTCCCCACTCTCCTAAGTTCCCTGTGCAGCAGCTATCTCTCCCCCTGCTGCCATGTGCTGCTCCTGCCCTCTGCCTTGGAGCTGCTCCCAGAGACTCCTGCTTGCTATACGGGAGGAAGGGAGAAGATGGGGGATAATGTCAGGGTGTCTCCCCTTCCCCTCCTGCTCCTGCACCCCACTTACTCCATCTTCCACTGCGCTGGGGGACACATGGAGGGAGCTTCTAGCTGTGGGTCTCAGGTCTCAGCAAGCTGATTTAATTAAGGCAGTGTACTTAAACCTAGGGTCAGCTACTTAAAGGGGAAATACAATTTTTTCTCTCACACATAGGGTGTGTGTCTCTATCTGCCCTCCCTCCCTTCCTGCTGCCTTGCAGAGTGTTGTGAGAGTTAACCGTGGAGGGCTCAGTCAATTGCTAGTTTATTTAGCAGTAAGGAATTCCCTGGGAAATATCCCACCCTCTGACTCCTCCACCTCAACCAAGCTTCACAATCATCATCACTGCGTACCAATATTAAATTGTTTAAAGTGTGTGTGTGTGTGTGTGTGTGTGTGTGTGTGTGTGTGTGTGAATATATATGTAGTCTGAACCTAACCCCCACATTTACATTAATTCTTATGGGGAAATTGGATTTGCTTAACTTCATTTTGCTTCAAGTCGCATTTTTCAGGAACATAACTACAAGTTAAGTGAGGAGTTACTGTAAATGTACTAAATTCCTTTTAAATGCCATACCACCCCTTCCCTTGCTGTCTTCCTGTAAAGAGGAGGGAGCCACAGGAGCATAAAGGAATCTAGTTTGGGGAACAAGACAGAGGAAGGCTGATCTGTTTCTTGCATGTCATAGATTTTAAGCCAGAAACACATCTTTCTAATTAGATGATAATATTTAGTTACAAAGTGTACGTTCCTCAGATCCAAACAGTGAAAAATGATCTTTTGCATCCTAAAGCTACAAATTGGGGAGGCTAAAACTGTCCATTGAAATTAATAAGGACTGGCTGATTTTTGTCTTAGATTACAAGAGTTAGGCACATTGGGAATTGGAGGAATCTTGACTCTCTCAGGTAAACTGTGAGAGATGAGAAGTATGAAAACATGGTGCAATGCTGACAGGATGGTATGCAGGCATTCCTGTGCATCAGCAATGTCAAAGTGTGGAGTTTATGACTGCTGTTAGTTTTTTTCCTCCTCCATCAGTAAACACAATCTCTCCACTCCCTTAATCTAAATCAAACTGCTGAAAAACAAGTCATGAGTTACAAGAGTAAATTTCCACTGGTTTAATCACATATCTAGTCCAAAACATTTCTCATCTGAACAGAAAAGACTAAATAAAACCAGTCAGCCATACAAACAAAGTGGCTGTTTTAGAAATATTTTGAAACAGATCCTAAAGTGGTGTAAATCAATGTAGTTCTATTGATCTAGAAATTGGAGTGTATCTATACCAATTTACATCCCCTAGGGATCTGTCCCTTTCGATGACTGACTGGTTTAAACCCTGACTTTTTTAACACATGAAATATCTTAAAGAGAAATCTTTATCCTTTAGAAAAGTGGTAAACATTAATCTATAAAATACTGATGAAAAAAGTTAACAGCAATTTGAATGAGAATAAAACTCTCAACCTTTGAAACAAAAGGCAGTGCCTTTAACACCAAGCCATTGTTTAGCTAGCTTTCCAATGTACCAGTGTTACATCAGCTGTAGGAAGAACTGCATGTTGTTCCTTGACTGTAATTGGAAGCTTAGTAAAAAATAATAAGGAAAAGTATTAACAGCCATACCTAGATCTATGTGCTTGCAACACTAATCAGACTTTTTAAAGAAGCAAAATGCACAGTAAGTTCAGAGAGAACAAGAACATTACATTTAGTTATATAAGCTATATGAAGTGCTCGAGAAGCAGGGGCGGCTCCAGATCCCAGCACGCCAAGCGTGTGCTTGGGGCGGCATGCTGCGCGGGGTGCTCTGCCGGTCGCTGGGAAGGCGGCAGGCAGGCCGCCTTTGGCAGCCTTCCTGCGGAGGGTTCCTCTGGTCCTGCGGCTTCGGTGGAGCTGCCAGACCAGTGGACCCTCCACAGGCATGCCTGCAGGAGGTCCACCGGAGCCGCGGGACCAGCGACCGGCAGAGTGCCCCCCGTGGCATGCCACCCTGCTTGGGGCAGCAAAATGTCTAGAGCCGCCCCTGTGGAGAAGATGAAAACATATGCAAGTGAGTTGACAGTGAAATATGCCAAATCCATTTCTGGGATATAAACTCATTACATATAAATGATATTCAACAAGCAAGTTTTTCTGAGGAAGCAGAAGTTGAATGTTTGCACAGGCAATAAGCTGCTGCAATAAGCAGTGAACCCAGAGGAGAACCTGTCGTACATACAAGGAATTACTTTGGTGCTTCCTGCTGTATCATCTGAGTGCTACACAAACTACAATCTTTTAGATTTGAGGCTGGAGTGATCATGTGTGTTTGTACAGCCTGGAGGTGCAAAATACAAGACAAGATACACAGGGTTGATCCTGAGAGGTGTTAAGAACCTGCAATTCACAATGAAGTCAATACCAGTCACAAAAGCTCTTCACACTCATGCAAATATTTCTGATTGGAAATGTTGATAAAATTACCATAGTTAAGGCTACAGACTTTTTAACTATTATTTTGTGCATATAATTTTAATGTAGTTTTGACAGAATATATAATAGACATAGCATTGTCATGAAACCTTTAGACCAGGGGTAGGCAAACTATGGCCTGTGGGCCAGATGTGGCCCGCCAGCCATTTTAATCCAGCCCTTGAGCTCCCACTGGGAAGCGGGGTCTGGGGCTTGTTCTGCTCCAGCCAGGGAGCAGGATTAGGGGACGCTCCATGCAACTCCTGAAAGCAATGGCATGGCCCCGCTCCGGCGCTCCAGGTGGGAAGCAGGGTCGAGGGCCAGTCCACGTGGCTCCCTGAAGCAGCAGCATGGTCCCATTCCAACTCCTAAGTGTAGGGGCAGCCAGGGAGCTCCGCTCTGCATGCTGTCCCTGCCCCAAGCACCACCCGTGCAGCTCCTAATGGCCAGGAACTGCAGCCAATGGGAGTTGCAAGGGTGGTGCCTGCTGATGGGGAAGCATGCAGAGCCGCCTGGCCGCACCTCCATGTAGGAGCCAGAGAAGGACATGCCACTGCTTCTGGGAACCGCTTGAGATAAGCACCGCCTGGAGCCTGCATCCCTGAGCCTCTCCTCCTGGGCCCCAACCCTGATCCCCCTCCCATCCTCCAAACCCCTCCAAAGCCCAGAGCACCATCCTACACCCCAAACACCCAACGTCCCACCCCAGAGCCCGCACCCCCAGGTAGGGCCCTAACCCCCCCACATCCTACTCCCCCGCCCCAGCCTGGAGCCCCCTTCCACACTCTGAACTCTTCATTCCTGGCCCAACCCTGGAGCCCACACTCACAATCAAAGCTCCTACCCCTTCCCGCACCCAACCCCAATTTTGTGAGCATTCATGGCCTGCCATACAATTTCTATTCACAGATGTGGTCCTCATGCCAAAAAATTGCCCATCCCTGCTTTAGAAAATTCCACTCTCACTTGCTCTGCATAGACCATTTTAATGTCATTCATTGGAAATGATACATTAGAAGCAAGAGGAACACCAAGGACAGGACAGGCACATTACTCTGGAGTAAGACAATAAACAGAAAATGTGGAAATGGCAGAAGTCCTAAATGCATTTTTTGTTTCAGTTTTCACCAAAAAGGTTAGTAGCAATCAGATGTCTACCATAGTGAATGCCAGTGAAAATGAGGTAGGATCTGAGGTTAAAATAGAGAAAGAACAAGTTAAAAATTACTTAGACAAGTTAGATGTCTTCGAGTCAGCAGGGCATGATGAAATACATCCTAGAATACTCAAGGAGCTGACTGAGGAGATATCTGAGCCATTCATAATTATCATCGAAAACTCATGAAAGATGGGAGAGATTCCAGAGGACTGGAAAAGGGAAATATAATGGCAATCTATAAAAAGGGGAATAAGGACAACCCAGGAATTATAGACCAATCAGCTTAATTTTAGTACCCAGCAAGATAATGGAGCAAATAATCAAGGAATCTACTTGCAAACACCTAAAAGATGGTAAGTAACAGTCAACATGGATTTGTCAAGAACAAATCAAGTCAAATCAACCTAATAGTTTTCTTTGACAGGGTAACAAACCTTGTGGATGGGGGGAAGCAGTAGATGTGCTATATTGTGACTTTAGTAAGGCTTTTGGTACTGTCTCACATGACCACCCTATAAACAAACTAGGGAAATACAGCCTAGATGGGGCAATATAAGGTGGGAGCACAACTGGTAGAAAACCATTCTCAGAGAGTATTTTTCAGTGGTTCACAGTGACGCTGGAAGGGCATATCAAATGGGGTCCCACAGAGAGAAATCCTGGGTCAGCTACTGTTCAATATCTTCATCAGTGATTTAGATAATGGCATAGAGAATACACTTATCAAGTTTGTGGATGATACCAAGTTGGGAAGAGTTGCAAATGCTTTGGAGGATAGGATTAAAATTCAAAATGATTTAGACAAACTAGAGAAATAGTCTGATGTAAATAGGATTCAATTCAGTACGGACAAATGCAAAGTATTCCACTTAGGAAGGAACAGTCAGTTGCTCCATACAAAATGGGAAATGACTATCGGAAATAGGAAGGAGTACTGAAGAAAGGGATCACATCTGGAGTCATAGCGGATCACAAGTCAAATATAAGTCAACAATGTAATACTGTTGCAAAAAAAGCAAACATCATTCTAGGCTGTATTAGCAGGAGTGTAGAAAGCAAGATACGAGAAGTAATTCTTCCTCTCTACTCCACGCTGATAAGGCCTCAGCTGGAGAATTGTGTCCAGTTTGGGGGACCACATTTCAGGAAAGATGTAGACAAACTGGAGAAAGTCCAGAGGGGAGCAACAAAAATTATTAAAGGTCTAGACAACATTGCCTATGGGGAAATATTGAAAAAGTGAGGTTTGTTTAATTTGGGGAGATATGATAACAGTCTTATGCATAAGTGCATAAAAGGTGGTTACATGGAAGAGGGTGAAAATTGTTCTCATTAACTTCTGAGAGTAGGACAAGAAGCAATGAGCTTAAATAGTAGCAAAGGCGGTTAGGTTGGACATTAAGAAAAGCTTTCTAACTGTCAGGATCATTAAGCACTGGAACAAATTGCCTAGGAAGGCTGTAGAATCTCCATCACTGGAGGTTTTTAAGAACAGGTTAGACAAACACCTGTCAGGAATGGTCTAATTATTATTTAGTCCTGCCATGAATGCATGGAACTGGACTACCTATTGATGTCCCTTCCAGTCTTACAGTTCTATGATTCTGTGATTACTTACAGTGTGATAGGTTTAGAAATGGAAAGTTGCAGTAACTGAACAAGCAGACACTAAGAAGGATGTTAGAGAGTGTAGAGCAAAACTTTAAGCAAGACTTGTATCAGCTAGTTTTCCTACAGTAGGCGTTTTATATGACATCAAGCTGAAGGAAAAGTAATTCTGAGGGTCATTGAATAGTGGGACTTCTGTCACTGTACCACAATGGTAGAAATTCCTCTGCTAAATCACTGTGTGCTGAAAATTCATTGGGCTGGCCTCAGTTGCACCAAACTCATGCTTAGTGCAGCTGAGGAAAAGGAAGAAAAGGTGGCCATAAGCCACTTTTACTCCTCCCCTGATCCTGGAGCCAGATAGGAGGTCAAACTATCCCAAAACACAACTGAGACCAGCAACAGTGTTACTCTTAACTTATTCCTGCTGGCATGGTCTCCTAGAAACTATCTGACTTGCCCAGGATTGATGGAATGCAGTATGCTCTGGGTCTGTTGCCTCCTGCTTCCAGCATGCCTCCTCCCCACCCAGGAATGCCCTGTGCATCAAAAGGGTGGTGGTGGGATTAAGGCACATTGGGCACACTCTGGGTTGCTCAAGCAGTGTAAAGGGGACTTAAGCAGGGTCAAAAATCTAATTTTCAAAAGTATTGTTAAAAATGTGATAGCATGCTTTGATGCAGACCTTTCAGTCTACTTTACAGACTAAATCCTTGGCTGCACCAGCCAGTGCTTATAATTAAGTTTATGGCTCTGCTATTGGAAAATCTGTAATGTGCATGTGGAAAAACTAGATCAGAAAGCTGAAATATTTTAAATAATATCTGACTGCAGACCAAGAGCCTATCACTGGCAACTGCCTTACTCATTATCACAACTTCCCTCCATCCTTACCTTTCTGACAAACTTTTAGTCTTCCAACTTCGTTGACCTGCCAGACTCTCATTCAAATGGGCATGCCTGTAAAGCACAATTGAGCTTGGTCTGCTCCAAATTAGTTTTGTATGATCTGGAAGACTATGATCGAAGCCTCCCAAGCTGAATGGTGAGTTAGAACATGGAAAATAGAACAGGAGGTAGTCAAGTCAAATCTTCACTGTACTAATCACAATTGTTCTGTATGGTGCAGGCAGAAGCAGAGAGCACAGAGAGCCCTGGGGGATTATGGCAGAGGCAAATGCATAACACAGAGCTAACATAGTTAAATAGCCCAATAACCAGGTATAGTTTTTAATTTTATAAGTGCTTTCCAACACAACCATTATCCGAAGCATACGTGCAATTGAGATCCGCTAGTCTAGTCTGAACATTAAGCTTTAGTTACAAAGCATATAGGGTAGGACATGGGCTCAGTACCACTTCAGTGACATACTTTTACATCTGTTCCTCTTTACTTACAGTGGATGAATACTTTTTACTTAAAATGCATTTTGTATTCTTAAAACAGGGGTGTGTGTGGGGGAGGGGAGTTTTTTAAGAATACACAGAACCCATGTAAAGATTGAGGAGAAAAGCTTAAAAAGGTCTCATAGGAGAAAACAAAAAAGAGACAAGGTTAGCTTTGAACCTGGGAGTTCAGTGCATTTGCTATAAAGTCCAGGGGTCAAATTTTGCTCTCAATTACAATAGTGTAAATACAAAGTAACACCATTGGTTTCAGTAGAATTTGTCCCAGAGTTTTCTTTTTTTGTAGTAATAGCTTTGTAGAGCCTGGAGCATCCCTCACATTCACAGAGACCACAAGACAAAAGAAGATTCGCTAGAGGCCTTGAGGTGGCATGTTACGAAAAGTGAGGCATTCTTTGCAGGAGTATAACTGATAAGCGCTGCGGATGATTTATAGATAGATTTGGAATCCCTTTAAAGACTATGAGGTTTCACAACACCCAAAGTGACAGAATGCATCTCAGATGAAGAAGAGAAGTTAAAATAGTTCTCAACTTGGATGAACAAAATGATTATAAGTCTGTACAAAATATTGCTAAGATAGTGCATCTGAAAAAAGTGCAAATGTGTTAATTTTTGCATCAAAACCATGTAGACCACTTTTCCCATGTGATTTCAAAGCACAAACAGCCATTCTCACAAAAATTCACATAAAGCAAAACTTGAGGGTAGAGGGGTATGATGATGATGTATGAAATGACTTACATAAATTTTCAGCTAAAATTCTGTAAAACAAAATTTCAGAATTGTTGCACATCTTTAACAGAGCTCAGACACTAGATGGAACGAGGTTAAGCTTCATTGATCAATCATGTTGGGGCAGGGGGAGGGGAGCGGAATGGGGTTTGGAAGTTGGGGGATTTAATGCACCAACAGACAAGGCTAGTGAGGTGGCAGTGTCTCTACACATGGAAGTCCTGACTGCTGCATCCACAACCTTGGATCCCACAGAATAGAAAAAGAGGAGACAAGAAATTTGGAACAGATCCAGTATGTTTTGGCTTCTTGTTTGTACTGTGTCAGCACCTAGAAGCCCCTGTTAGAGATCAAGGCATTGTAAGCCCACACACATCACAAAAGATGGTTCCTGTCCCAAAGAGCTTAAGGAATTTTGTGAAAAAATTCTGTCTTAATAAGGCCAGCCTGGTGTTGCACCATTGATTTAATGTAGATGTGGTCCATAGTTTCATATTGCATGAACTGTAGCTAGTAAAAGAAGAGTACAGGCAAAAAAAGTGACAATTGTGTGTTGAGCACTACTAGGAATTAAAAGTGCGTGACAAGTCTGGAGATGAACTACCATATGAACTCCACTATGAAGCTGAGAAATATTTGCATACTTCAGGCATACCTCAAACCAAGAGGCTGGAAGACAGAATGGCATTGCTTGTAAATAAAACCATTGCAACAGGAAAGGAGAAATTTTTTTTTACTTGCTGAATCAGTTATTTAAGCACTTTCTACCTCTGATGGTAAGACAGAATCAATCAGCTGAGCAACACTGGCATTGTATACATTTATTCATACCATCTGGTCATGAGTCAAACTCAAATAACAAAAGCTTTTATTTTCCCACAAAGGCTGAAGGTTACACAAGTGGTACTCACATATTTGTGGTATTCTAACACGTTACTGTCATGTGCTGCAGAGAGAACACAACTCCTGGATCAATACAAGACAGTCAGGCACCCAAATTCCTGCATCACTATTGCTTACCAATGCCTCCAAACCTTAGAAACCTTGAAGAACATTAACTAGATCCATCCCTTTCGGCACAGTTAACATATACAGTTCAACACAACAGACATCTCCAGTGGTTAAATTTGGGGGAAGCCTGCTTATTTTTACTCAGTTGGGATGACCACCTATTTGAACTCACTTATGGCTCCATTTCACTCAACTGCTCATAAATTACATTGGCATTGTGAATGCATGAAAATAAATAAATTATTTGTTGCTACACTCATTGTACAGTCAGTTTGAGTTTCCAGTTCTTTTTACACACACACACACACACACACACACAAATCCTGCTATCTTTAGCCACACCAATAAAGCTACATATGAACAAACTGAAGTCTAAATATGGGATACAACATGGAGCAAATGCCAAATTGAATGACACAGACCGGATAACCTTTCAGGAAGCTCAGTGATGTGGGATTCTTTATCAAAAGGTACATTTTCTGTAACCTCAATTTCATAATTCAGTGTTTCTGATATACAAGATTAATAGAGCTTCTGGTTTTCAGTTTTAACTGAGAAACACCAATAAAATACTGGGATACAAAAAACCAAAACCCCACTGTATGAAATCGGTGTTTATCTCAAACACTGTAAATGGTTACTTATATCCAAGGACATGTCTACACAGAGTAGTAATGTGGAGTACGGTGTGTGTGTGATTTTAAAGTGCACCAATGTGCTGAGCATTAATTGGGCCCTGTAGACTCTACTGATGTGTGCTAAGAGTTCCCCAGTGCATCTTAATATAGTTTGAACTGTTTGAAACAGTACTATGTTAAAGTGCACTAGGGAACATTACAAAGAGCTTACTTAACGTATACATTGCTCACTAAAATATATACAAAACCCTGATTATTGGACATCTACATAAAACTCAAAATCCTCAAAAATGAAATTAATCAACCCCTAAAACCAGAAGCCCTAAAGATTATACAGGCTTGTGTGGAATAAAGACAAACAGAGTTCTGAAATGCAAGATGGTGAAGAGGTTTGTTGGAAAGTGTGTGAATACTTCTTGAATCCAAACGTTTTCTCAATCTTCAGGCACACCTGTTGGCAAGTCCAATGTTAGTCTTATGAAACATTCAAATACTTATCAGTTAATCTGGCTTCTGTTCCATGTAAGGGGCCTGATTCTGCAACCACAGCATTCTCAGGGAAATAAAACATGAATTTCAGTGGGAGTTCCATATGTGGTGAGTAGAACTGGCTCAAATTTTTTTATATGCAGAGAAATCTGGCAAAAATGGGAAAAAATAAGAAATTCTACTTGTTGGGGAAAAAATCTAAACATGAAAACTTTCAATTGAAAACCAAAATATTTGGGGGGTTTAATACCTGAAAAAATTATTTCAGAAATGTCACTGCAGTGCTTCCTGGGAGTTGTAAATCAGGTTTCTCATGATCCCATTTTCCACTATGAGTTGTGCTCTCAAGCCATACTATCCTATGATCACAATCGTCCCTCTTGTTGAGAAGCTGTTGGGCATCATGGGTCCCATAGCACTGAAGCATCATGGGAGTTGTAGTCTGAACGTGACCCTGGCCCATAGAAGAGAAGGGGGAGATGAGGCTGAACTACCACTACAAGGCACTGTGGTGGTGTACTGCCAAAGCAAATGTTGTTGGTTTTAGCCAGAGAAAGAGGACTTTCCAGTTTTTAGATTTTTTTTAAAATGAAAAGCAAACACTTTTCAGGAAAAGAATCATTTTGTCAAAAAAAAAATCTGTTGAAAAACACTTTTGATAGAAATTTTTTCACCAGTGCTAGCAGAAAGGATGCATAATTTGGCCTATTATTTTTATCTTTGAAGGATTTATTGAAAGATTAAATCAAAGTAATCATTTTCTCCTTCACGCTTTCTGTTACTTTTTTTTCATAGTAATGCTCATGGCAGCCTCTGACATTAGTCTTGAGTCCCAGTTTTTGTTGTTTCATTTCCACTTTTGTCTATACAATTTAGCTTCTGTTTCATTGTTGTTGTTCAAATAGCTCAATCTTGAGCAATTTAGTGTCCAATTCAATTTATGCTTATTATTTCTCAGTTATTAAATTGCCCCATTCCAACTGTACTCTTATTTCTTCACGTTAACTATACCAGTAGTGGCAGCTCCAGCTGCAGAAGTGGGGTTAGAATCAGCCAAACCTTCACTGCACAACTGCATGGGAAGTAGTGGTCATGAAGAGGTACATTTAGGCCTGGTCTACACTACGCGTTTAAACCGAATTTAGCAGCGTTAAACCGATTTAACCTTGCACCCGTCCACACAACGAGGCCCTTTATATCGATAAAAAGGGCTCTTTAAACCGGTTTCTGTACTCCTCCCCGACGAGAGGAGTAGCACTGAAATCGGTATTGCTATGTCGGATTAGGGTTAGTGTGGCTGCAAATCGACGCTATTGGCCTCCGGGCGGTATCCCACAGTGCACCATTTTGACTGCTCTGGAAAGCAATCTGAACTCGGATACACTGGACAGGTAGACAGGAAAAGCCCCGCGAACTGTTGAACTTCATTTCCTGTTTGCCCAGGGGGGAGCTCTGATCAGCACTAGTGGCAATGCAGTACCAAATCCAAAACGAGCTCCAGCATGGACCGTATGGGAGATATTGGATCTGATCGCTGTATGGGGAGACAAATCTGTTCTATCAGAGCTCCGTTACAGAAAACGAAATGACAAAGCATTTGAAAAAATCTCCAGGTTATGATAAACAGAGGCCACAGCAGGGATTCAACACAGTGCTGTGTGACAAGCATAACGGAAAGCCAAAGAATCAAATGGACACTCATGGAGGGAGGGAGGGGATACTGAGGACTCCAGCTATCCCACAGTCCCCGTAGTCTCCAAAAAGCATTTGCATTCTTGACTGAGCTCCCAATGCCTGTAGGGTCAAACACATTGTCCGGAGTGGTTCAGGGTATATCTCGTCAATTTACCCCACCCCCCGTGAAAGAAAAGGGAAAAAAATTGTTTCTTGACTTTTTTCAATGTCACCGTATGTTTACTGCATGCTGCTGGTAGACGCGGTGCTGTGGCACTGAAGAGCAGCATCCTCTCCCCTCTCCTCTCCTCCCCTCCCCTCCCCTCCCCGGTGGCAGACAGTACAGTGCAAAATGACTGATAGCCAGCCTCATCATCTTGTGAGTGCCCCTGGCTGGCCTCAGTGAGGTCGTCCAAGGGCGCCTGGGTAAAAATAGGAATGACTCCTGGTCATTCCCGGCAGATGGTACAGAACGGCTGGTAACTGTCTTCATCATAGCAACTGGGGGCTAAGCTCCATCAGCCCCCCCGCTCTTTCATGTCTAAAGAAAAGATTCTGTACTGCCTAGACTATCATAGCAGCAGGAGGCTGGGCTCCTCTCCCCCCCACCGTTTAATGTCCTGCCTGGACTATCATAGCAGCTGGAGGCTGCCTCCCCCTCATTTTATCTCACTAAAGTCAGTGTTTCTTATTCCTGCATTCCTTATTACTTCATCACACAAATGGGGGGACACTGCAATGGTAGCCCAGGAGGGTTGGGAAAGGAGGGAAGCAACGGGTGGGGTTGTTGCAGGGGCACCCCCTAGAATGGCATGCAGCTCATCATTTCTGCGGGATCTGACATGGAGCGGCTGTGCTCTCTGGTACACTGGTTCTCTAGTACACTTGCCCCATATTCTAGGCAGGACTGACTCTATTTTTAGATAAAACATAAAGGAGGGAATGACCCGGGGAGTCATTCCCATTTTTGTCTTTGCGCCCCCGGCCGACCTCAGCGAAGGCCAGCCAGGAGCACCCATGACAGCAGCAGATGGTTCAGAACGACTAACCATCATCTCATCACCAATTTACAATGGCACGGCAGACAGTAACCATCTCTGCTACCTTGCAAAGGCAAATGAATGCTGCTGTGTAGCACTGCAGTACCACCTCTGTCAGCAGCATCCAGTACACATACGGTGACAGTGACAAAAGGCAAAAAGGGCTCCGTGGTTGCCATGCTATGGCGTCTGCCAGGGCAATCCAGGGAAAAAGGGCGCGATATGATCGTCTGCCATTGCTTTCACGGAGGAAGGAATGAGTGACGACATTTATCCAGAATCACCCACGACACTGTTTTTGCACCATCATGCATTGGAATCTCAACCCAGAATTCCAATGGGTGGGGAAGACTGTGGGAACTACGGGATAGCTACCCACAGTGCAACACTCCAGAAATCGACGCTAGCCTCGGTACATGGACGCACACCGCCGAATTATTGTGCTTTGTGTGGCCGTGTGCACTCGACTTTATACAATCTGTTTTACAAAACTGTTTTATGTAAAATCGGAATAATCCTGTAATGTAGACGTACCCATAGTCTGGTGATATGACACAGTTATCCCCCAGATATTGGGAGCTACTTAACTGCACACTAAGTAGTAGATTATAATGATTAAGAGTTGGGGCCAGATTCTGATCTAAGATAAGAATTGATTCTTTCTTTATATTTTTTCCACTGTAGATATGTTGTGATCATTATCTTGTTTCCCTCTCTCCATTTGATATTACATTCAAGATAATTAAATAATTAAAAGTAAACTATTTCTCGTCTAGCTGTCACTTCATTAACACTTCATGTGGAGGCAGGGTGAGATGATTTTATCTTCCACTGTCGGTTCATTCAGCTAAACTGGGCGCAGGCACTCTGGCCTGGTCAAATATAATACTCAAAGACCATCCTAACTTTTTCCAATGAACCAGGCAAATTATATGCCACACTCTTTATTCAGACGGAGAAAAGAAAGGTATTTCATGCCCCATATTGTCAGATTTTGATGCCCTTATGTTCAGTAGTACTTTATTTGTACTAAGAGTAGCAGAATCTGGCCCTTAATGAATTATCTTGGCCAGATGAGAAATCTGGCATGAAAACCTCCACCCACTCATTGAAAAAAAGTCTTATTTAAATTGGCTGCTACTAGCTCAACTTTCTCTTTAGTAGTACAGTAGAACCCTGGAGATACGATCACCAGAGTTAAGAACTGACCGGTCAACTGCACACCTTATTTGGAACTGAAAATACACAATCAGGCAGCAGCAATAGAGACCAAAAAAAAAAAAAGCCAATACTGCCTAACTAAGCAAAATGGCAAGCAGTGGGAAGGGCAAATGTGTTACACTTTCAATTGACACAAAGCTAGAAATATTTTTAAAACCTCAACAATGGTTTTAGCCTCAGCAACATAGCAGTAGAATATGGTATTTGGAAATCGACCATCACTGATATTTGGAAAAGCCAGGAAAAAATAAAACAATTTGCAAAAGAAGCCAAAGACAGCAGAGCAGTAAAAGCAGGTGTATTGTATGCAAAGCTGCTGATTTTGATAAAGCAGTGCATCTTTGGTTTGCACAACAGAGATCAAAAGGCACTCCTATAAAGGGTGTGAGGGTTACAGAAAAGGCAAAGTTACTCTACTGAGGAATGTAACCAGACAAAGGTAAGAACCATTCAAAAGCAAGCACAGGGTGGCTCTGTCAGTTCAAAAGTCAGCATAGACTATGGCACTTGGCGGTGCAAGGAGAGTCTCTGACAGATAACTCGAATGCCACTGGTGAATTTAAAAACACTTTCATTTACTGAACAGCACGAACTTACCCAGGACCAAATGTTTAACTATGATGAGACAGGCCTGTACTGGCACATGTTTCCAACTAAGATTCTGGCAGACAGTTCAGAAAAACAGGTAAAGAATTTCAAGTCCAGTGAAGATCGGGTCACATGGATGGCTTCCACTAATGCAAGTAGGGATTTCTGTCTCCCATTAGTGTTCATTTACAAAAGTGCAAAACTTCGCTGCTTTGAAATCACTATGTCAACTCCACCCATCCATTACTACAGCCAGTGCCATGCTTGGAAGGATAGAGACATTTTCTGCAAATGGCTTTTGAAACACTTTGTTCCACTTATGAAAGACTATGTCAAAATTGTCTCCTGTCTGAGCTGTGCTGCTGATGGATAATGCTTCATCTCACCCTGCCATTAAAACCTATTGACAGAAGACAGAAGCATCCAGTATAAACCTCATTCAGCCAAAGGACCGAGGTGTTCTGGAAAACATGAAACATCGATACAAGCGAAACCTCTTCCGGTGATTATTACTGGGATCAATGCAATTTGATTCTTACACAGATGTTTCATAAACAGCTAACAATCAAAAGATGCTGTCTACCTGTGTGCCGAGTCCTGGAGTGAGACTGGATCTGAGTCTTTGAGATGCTGGTGGAATGCACTTTAGCCACATATTGATAACACTGAATGAGATAATTCAGAAAACAATGATCAAATGGAAATGAATCAACTAATTTTTTTTCTGAAGAGCAACAGTTTTTGGATATCACCACAGAAGAACAAGAGGAACATCTAAACACAGATAAATATGAGAACGGACCCCCTTTTCTTGGTGATCATGAGATAATTGCATTGGTATGAGAAACAGCAGAACCGGACAGCAACAGTGATGGTGATAAGAAGGAGGGGGAGAGCATCAAGACGATCCCACACATGCAAGCAGAAGAATGCTTCGCTACCTGTCGTCATGGTGACAGTTTTCAGAGTGGTAGCCGTGTTAGTCTGTATCAGCAAAAACAATGAGGAGTACTTGTGGCACCTTAGAGACTTAGACCTGGTCTACACTTGGGGGCAGGGGGGAATCGATCAGAGTTACGCAACTTCAGCTACGTGAATAACGTAGCTGACGTCAACATACTTAGATCTACTTACTGTGGTGTTTTCACTACAGTGAGTTGACTGCTGCCGCTCCCCCGTTGACTCTGCCTGCACCTCTCGTGGCGCTGGAGTACAGGAGTCGATGGGAGAGCACTCGGGGGTCAATTTATCACATCTAGACTAGACACGATAAATCAACCCCCGCTGGATCGATCACAGCTCACCAATCCAGTGGGTAGTATAGACATGCCCTAACAAATTTATTTGGGAATAATCTTTTGTGGGCTAAAGCCTACTTCATCAG
The DNA here is from genome assembly GCF_025201925.1 of Gopherus flavomarginatus. Taxonomy (NCBI): domain Eukaryota; kingdom Metazoa; phylum Chordata; order Testudines; family Testudinidae; genus Gopherus; species Gopherus flavomarginatus. The sequence goes on from NC_066622.1 coordinate 27,145,528, forward strand.
ATGCATGGAGTGGAAAATACAGTAGGAAGATATATATACACAGTACATGAAAAGAGGGCTGTTGCCTTACCAAGTGGGGGGTCAGTTCTAAAGAGACAATTCAATCCACTTTAATTGAATTGTCGCATTAGAACTGGCCCCAACTTGGTAAGGTAACATCCATCTTTTCATGTACTGTGTGTATATATATATCTTCCTACTGTATTTTCCACTCCATGTATCTGACAAAGTGGGTGTTAGCCCACGAAAGTTTATGCCCAGATAAATTTGTTAGTCTCTAATGTGCCACAAATACACCTCGTTGTTTTACCTGTCTTCAGTGGCTTGAACAACAGTCATTGGATAAATAATGAAACAGTGATTGGACCAGAGGGACTGTACCCTGCCTGTCCCAGGTCAGCATGCTAACCACTGGACTACAGAGTCAGGCATGTGCTCTCTCACCCGTTATCCCTAAAAGACTGTTCCAGTCTGGGTAAATACTTGAATAATCATTGGGCCAGACAGAGTTTAGGCTCCTCAGCAGGAGTTTTGTGGAGCCAAAAAAAGTGGGACTTAGGTTAGTTGCCCAGACCTAAGCATCTTACTGTGAGACAAGCTTCAATGATATACAGGGGACTATCAAAAGAGTGTGATACTACTTCGGTCCTAAATGTCTACGGAATCCACAGTCTAATCCATGATGTTTTAAGTGCTATGAGCTATTAAAATTATGTGAGGCAACAGACCAGAAGTAGCATACTGAGCTTTTACCTTATTTTAACACTTCCATTGGCAAGACTATAAAATGTCAAAGTATTCTGCTCCTTTTTCACTGTAAACCAATGAAGTTTAAAAAAAAAGGCATATCATTATTTAAAGCATCGAAGAAGAAGAAGAGACTCCTTGTGTGAAATCTCACTGCTGAATTTAAAAAGTTACTCTTTTAATAAAATATCTGCAAACTATACAATTTATTTTTGCATAACAGGAATATAGTTTTTTTCCCCTTTCCACAAAATATATAAAAACAGGTGGCTAAACTTCCTGAGAAAATTAATTTTAAATGTTTACTTGTTTTCAGCTGTAGATAAAAGGTCTTAAAACCACTTTACAATGAAAGAATTTGCTGCAGTACTTTCGGTTTTTAAACTGTAGTCTTAGCTTTTCTAACATTTAATTATTGATTTTTCTTTACTTAGCAGTTTTCAAATGATTCAGGATGGCATAAAATTTTACGAAATATTTTATTTTATTTCTATATAAGGTAAATAGCTTCTTTTCAGGTTGGAAACAAATACTAGTGGAGAAATACAGTATTGTGTAACATTTCTCAAGAGGTTTGTTAGGTGATTCCTTATAACAAGGACTATCTAAATATATAATACATGTTTGTGTGGCTTAATTTAACTTTCTAATAATTTAAGAGTGCAGCATAGTAAGGGGCTTCAGTGGGAGCCATAGAAGATTGCTAGCCAGTAGTTTTCAAAAACTTAAAATGTGTTTTAAAAGAACAGTAATGGGGTTATTTTTGTTTGCTTTTTGTTGGTTTTTTTTAAATTTAAGGCTCCAGATTGTTGAACCTGGATTAGCAAAAAGAATGGTTTGGCTAATCAAACAATAAAATCTTTTGTCCCCCCAAAACTTGGATGTATCCATATTCCTAAACGATATCACAATTTGACAAAGAGGCCTTCTTTCTGTGAAGTTCACAAATTAGATTTAGTTAGTGGTTATGCTGCCATTTTTGGCAAGCTTCAGGTCAATGAGGTTTTTGGCTGAGCCTCCATTTTTAAGCTCCAATAGTTTTGTCCTCACATTTTACGTTGTTGTATATGACAGTGCAATGACACAAATACAACAGAGTGGAATTTCCCTTAAATGACTCTTAAATCTTATTAGTGCCTTTATGCCTTACAAATTTAGGATCAAATCCTGGAGTTTAGCCAAGGCTGGATAATTTAAAGTGCTGAGAATCTCCTACAAAGTGCTGATAGCCCTCAGGTTCCACTGACTCGAATTGAATTAGAAGGCATTTAACACCTTGTCTGTTAGGGCCTTCCCTCTTTATTCAGTCATATCTCCCACTGAACTGCTAGGACTACATGCTTTTGCTTTACATTTGAATCTCAGCAGTATTTAAAATCTTGCATAGTTCAATTTTTACCTCTGACTTACATACTTAAATGCATGCATTACATTACTCAAGAGGAGAGCATACCAATAGCTAATGTAATTTGAGCAGAGGGACTGAAGAGAATTAGTATGTACAGTATTCCTAATGTTGTATAGAGGTCCATTTACAGTAGCAGGTTCAAAGTATCATTTCAGTACTACATACAGTAGATTGTTCTGATGTGGATGCTCCATGCTTCAGTATTGTGAAGGGATTTTTTTCCGGCCCTATTACTGTTGTAAATTATTTAATAGTATAGAGTTTTATTAGTCTTCCTCCGCCCTCCGCCCTCCACCCCCCACCCCCGACTGTTTAGAAATAAAAGATCTAGCTCTAAATCTGAAAATTCTGACAACTATTTGTATAACCAAAGAAGCACTCGCTTTCTCTCTATATAGGTGTTTGTTAATTGCTTCTTTTGTTTGTAAGATGCCATCACTTCAGAGTGCATTTCTGTTTTGCAGAATTTGAAAAAGCGTAGTATAGCTTATGTTCAAAACTGCAATTGAAATGTTTAGTGTTTATTGCAGTCCCATATGTTTGTAATCGAGGTACAACTCTAGTGGATGAGAAGCAAAAAGCTATAATTTGCTGCTTACCATCATAGCTGTTGCACATTGATTTAAATAGCTTTATTTATCTTCTTCCCCATAAAGAACCTTCCATACTGTACATTTATTGAATGGTTAATGGCCTAAAAGGATGGGGTTCATTACAGAATGAAGTATTTATTGCAGTGTTAATTAAATAAAAGCATTGTAATCTTTCTAAGTTGAACAATTATGCTCATTTGAACATTTTAAAACAGAAAATCTTTTATATACTAATTGAGTTGCATAATGAAAAGCATGTGTAATGGAAATTTTAATCAAAACAAATACTGAAATAATTTGAACATTTTTTACAATATAAAATGTCTACCTCCATTTTTATTAGAGATACTATAACAGCCAGATTAGTTTCAGAACTCATGACCTTTGAGTGTGGTATATTAGTTCTGAGCTGATAGGCCACCCTCACATACCAGTTGGCTAACCCCTTAAACATCAAAGTTACTGCTTGGCTACCAGCCTCAGACCATGACAGACTGGCTGCGAGCCCAAAACTTGACAGCCTGGCTCTAGGCCTACAGCCTTAGCTGACAGGCTTTTCTGCAAGGGTCTGATGAATGGTTTCTGGCAACTTGTACTGCATTCTGACTGACTATGAGAATAGTATTCAATCAGAAAAATGTGGACAAAACCTCCGTGGGTCTTTAATAGATGGCACTTTGCCTAATGCCCAGATCAACTGAATGTTCACACCCAAGTGTCTTCTCTTTTCTTTTTAATTTCACAGAGCAGCTCTAGAATATTGATAATTGCCTATGTCTAAAATTACATTAAAAAACCTTTATGTACATTATATTTTGATTAATTTTAAATTACTACAGATCTCAAATCTTTTTGTAAGTGCCCCATTTTGAGCTTTTGTAGGTAAATTTATCCCCTTGAAAGAAAACATGTTCAGCTGTGAGTCCGAATAAGATATTTATAAGATGAAATTGCAGAGCAAAGTGCTTTAGTTGAATTTTGCCTTTTCCATCTTTGGAGAAAGGCATGTAACCCAAACAAAAAGGGATTGGAATAATTTAGATAGTTTCCTTGACAGGGGTATATTATTGTATTGTAGAGGGAGTGGTCCATTATTTGACATCAACATTTTGCTGGGATTATCAAGAGATTTAAGGATAAATCTCTAGAAGAATGCCTTATATAATTAAAAGGTATCAACAATAAGTTGATACCTGATGAAAAAGCTTTGGGAGCAAATTTCTGCTTGCTTTAGCCTTAAAATGAACAATTATTTATTGGAATATCTACTAGTAATCCCCTACAATGACTAAACATATATGGCTCTATTAATAAAATAGGCTTAAGTGAATACAAATGAAAAATGTAATGTTATTAGGTAGAGTAAGCAGACATGTTTTACTTCTGAGCTGCAATGAAAACTTGGCCCACAAATCAGATGGAGAGAGGGATTTGAATGGATCTAGGGGGATTTCGGGAGAGGGACGAGAATATCTGAATTATAAAAGAATGGGGACACAAAAGAGGTGCAGGCATGTTTTAAAAACGCACACATGACCACACCACCACATAGCATGCATACAAGTTGTTACATGGTGAAGGATATTATTCCTTTACTAACATAATTGCAACAATGAAAATCTAAAATCATTAGCAGTTTTTTCCATTACACCCTACTCATTTTCAGCCATTTGAGTCACAGGTTGTACATTAACATGAATAGACACTCATATGGTACTAGTAAAGTTAAATGTATTGCCAGCACATTTTGACACTAATATGACTAGATAACTGCTAATATCACATGACAGACCCCTGAGAAGAATCAATTATAACATCCTTATATATTTCAAAAGCCAGTTTCATCCTTGCTCACAGAAAGTCTGAAGGAATTAGGAAAGGAACCTTTCACACTGAAAGCTTGTTCTGATATTAATGAGGAATAGACATCCCACTGTTAAGAGCCAAAAGCCAGTGGAAGTGGGAGAAAGCAGAGGTTTAGTCTCTCTCAACTCATTCTGAACTTTTATCATTGTGATATAAATGCCAAAGGCTCTGAAAGTGGTCAAAAATTAATATATAAGCTGATCAGAGAGTGTGGATGTTTTTGTTAGCAAAGAAGATGCTCTCAAAGAGCAGGGATGTCAATGATCATCACGATCATAAATTCCTAGACGCAGGTTGTACTAAAATGCAGTTTTTTAATGCCACAGGCACTGAAGAAAAGATCCATATTTTAATCTAATTATGTTTGAAAGAGAAACAGTTTCAGCCCTGAGAGTTTTGTTTTCATCAAGAACCACTTGAGACAGACTTTGAGAACTTGATTGAAGTGCTCAGCACTATGTTCCCCATAAAAGCTTCCTACCTAAGAGAGATAAGTTTCACTGAAGAAACAGAAGAGCTGGATATTTCCCAGCCATGAAACATCTGTGAAAAGCCCTCAGGCACCACTTTGTGTTTGGAGTCAGACATCCAGTTATAAAGAAATGCGACTGAGTGAAGAACCCAACCTGGAAGGAGCAGTGGATATTGCACTGATGTTTGTGTCTACAAACAGGAACTTGTCCAGCCACACTGAAAAAACAGACAGGTGGCAATGAATCTGGTTTAATTAGGCCACAACTTTAGTAGCCTAAAATATCTGGGAGTTCTCAGCAATAAATTGTATAGTGCAGGTCATCATTTCCACACAATCCCCAGCCACCCTGCCCCCACTTCTTGTGACAAGTGAAAGGGGGCTATAAAAGGAGGGAGATGGGCTCCCCATTGTACTAGATGTAGAAGCCCTGAACCTCCCTTCCTCAGCTCCATTAAAAGGGGGCTAGAAAAAAGAGAAGGTCACTCCCCACGGTATGAGACACAGGAGCCCCTCCCACCTTTCTTCCACATCTTTAAGGGATGCTTTCATTAAAATCCTTTTCCAATCTATTTTATCCATACTGACTACCTACTCTGGACATCTGCCACAAGTTTTACATACTAAGTTTCAATATTATAACCTAACCGGCCTACTCTACCTCACTGGGCCCTTAGACCTGCAGTGGGGAAAGAAAAAAAAACAACACACTTCAGCCAATCTGTCAGTAAAATAAAAAAATCTCTTCACAGCCCCTATAGAAAAGAATGACTAGTATAATGCCCACCGCGGGTCATGAGGAAACCTAGCCCTTTTGGAGAGTGGGTGCTGCCCACCCACTCCTCATAAAAGAGGGCTTTTCTGGGACTGCACAGGCCATAAATACCCACACATACTTTTCCAGTCAGGTCAAAGGGCAGTGCCTTCCCCTGACGTGTTCCAGCTGCTTCCTGCTCGTATCTCCTTCCTTGCTCCATTCCTGTAAACTTCCCTCCTTCTTCCTCTACCACCTATTGTAAGGGGGAGTGCTCCCTTTAAAGGGGAGTGAGAATCCCTTTTCCTTCAGCAAACCAGACAAGGAGTCACCACCTGGATGCTGCAGTGAGCACAACCTGCCAGTTCAATAAGATTACCTCCGCCTACACATCATGTAAAGGAAGGAAACCCCTAGTCCTGTTTTCTTCTGGTCTGAGGATTCACTAGACCCAGGAAGCCGGAAGAAGTTGAGTTTCTCTTACTTGGTAACATCACATCATTCAGAGCAATGTTCTGTCAATAAGCTGAATGAAAAGCCTGTTCTTATGCACAATAGCAGAGAGAGAAATTCAAAGAAAAGAAGTAATTGTCACCTGTCAGCCTGAAAATACTTAACAGCTATGTAAATTGGGAGCAACCTGTCACAAAAACTTACCTGCTTATTACTAGATGACTTGTGATCATACTCAGATGTTTGTGGTGCATGACTAAAAGGACTCGAATGTTCCTTATTAGGCCAATGTAAATGATGTAAATATGAGGATAGAAACTGATACAGTGAGATATATCCTCAACTAATATAAATCGGCAATATCAACTCACAGTAGCTGAGCATCTGGTCCAGCATCTGTAACTCTGAAATTAAAATACTAACAAATTTCCTAATGTTAAATTCAGAGGAATGGAAGCATATTGTACCTGTAAAAAATGATGCAAAAATATAGTCAAATGGAAATATGGTTACTGGGATGTTTTGAGTCAGTACAAAATACTAGTGTGTTTGTTTAAAGTTTAATTATTTGTTAAAGAAGGAAGGAAAGGTTGCTTCACTAATTGGTAGAAACTGGGTTAAAAATGGCAAAGCTGGTTTGGCGTACTTTACACCACATGAAAGAACCAGTGGTGAAATGGAAAATATGAATCAGTTTTTGATTCCTGCATAGGTTTAGTATAAGACATACCAGAAAAATTATACCTGATTAAAAATACCAAGCCAAAATTATTTAAGGTTGATCATGTGCCTTACACTGTGCAAGAATCCAAAAAAAGACACTCAGAAGAACTTCACCTGTTGAGTAAGAGAATGAGTTACCCTGATTGCGTGTTGTTCCTAAATCTGATGGTAGAATGAGGATTTGTGAGGACTGTAGTCACCACAAAACTCCAGATGGAAACTGGATCAATATCCAGTTCCACAACCACAAGGTTTATTTGTTAAACTGGAAGGAGGGAAGAAGTTTACAAGATCTGACTCAAGCAGCTCTACACGTTGCATAAGAAGGCAGATTCCAATTTCTTACAGTGAACACCCATATCAAGAGTCCATTTTAAGTATGGAAGGCTAACATACTGTGTAGCCCATACCCCAGCCATATTCTCAGGTTTAAATTCTCTAATCTGCTCTATAGATCAATATTAACACTGATACAAATAGAGCAGAGTACTAGAGAAACCTTCAAGAGTTTCTTTAAAAAATGCTTAATTAGGATGTAGCATGGCTGCAGAAGCAATATACCCTTAAAAAGAAAGGGCAGAAGGGTTTGGACATGGAAATTTGGTATCCAGATCCCATAAAAATGTATCTGTTCCCAAATTTGTTCCAAAGCTTGAGGTAGTTGTAATTGAATGACTGCAGAAAACTTATTCTCAATAAGTTCATTTTTTTAATTTGTATTATAATGGTGCCTAGAGGCCAAATCAGGATTGGGACCCTATTGTGCTAGGTTATTTACAAACACATAGTAAGAGTCACTCCTTGCCAAAAGCAGATTTGGAATATTAAAGACAAGACATAAGAAGTGCATGTAACAAAGCATTGGAAAGAAGGGAGGATGATAGTAACTGTGGGAGGGGCTAGCAGCCCCGAGTACATACCCATCAGAGGCTCTCAGCATGTATTTAGGGCAGCTAGCCCATCCCACCACTCACACAACTGTGGTCCGCTCTAGTTTTAGCATGCTAGCTTGATGAGGGCTAGCGCAAGTATGTCTACAGTCCTAAAATACTGTGGTGATGGGAAACATGTAAGAACCTAAATTAGACGGACTGACCTGAGCTGATGTTAACCACTAGCTTGTTCAAAATGGGCCAAATCCTTCAGTCTTTACACAGACAAAATCCCTGTTGAAGCCAATGTGAGGTGTGCCAGGGTAAGGATTTGGATGTGTACTGCATGATTTTTCAGTCTTTTATCACTTGTCAAACCAGCAAACTTTTCTCAGCATACAACGTGCACACAGGATATAATTGGTCCTTCAAAATAGCTTGTCTGATTCTTAACTGCAAGCCATTAAAAACAATAATATAGATGTCGTTCTTTGAGCTCATTCTGCCATCAATTTGTAATAGAATTTGATTAAAATCAATAGCATGAGATGCCCCATTAGATTTAAAAATCTAGAATCTAGAGTAAATCCACTGACTTCTGATTTAAAATTATGTGAAGGAGGCAGAATTTGGCTCACCACTTATATTATTTATTTTAATTTCGTTTACAGTCGTTCACAGAGGCCCCAATTATGATCAGGGCCCCATTGTGCTAGGACAGGAGACAGTCCCTGCCACTAAGATCTTGAAAGACTTCAAAACAGAAAAGGGGTGGAAGGGGAAACAAAGGCAACAAGAAGTAACTTGCCTGTAAAGTTATACAGCAGGTCAGGAGTGCAGAACTGAGGTCTCCTGAATCCCAATCTAATGCCCTATCCATTAGACCATGCTAACACAACTGCCTGGGTTGGTTTTCTGTCTTGAATTGATATTGAATACAGCACTCAGGAATCACAGTACTCTTGGTAATTCTATGTACTAGAGTCATAGTCATTTATAGTGTATGGAATTCCAGTGGTGTTTATATTTCCATGTGAAAACCACTGATATGATGACTTAGTCATTTATGAAATGTTAAGGGATAGATGAAGATGAGGATCCTGGCCTCTTTCCATCCTAAAACATGTCTTATGTTTGTAATGTTACACCATGTTTGCCTAGCTATATTTTTGCTGCATTGATGAATTTGTGATTAATGAGGTTTTATCATAAAATTCCGTACACAACTATAAATCACATGCAATTATGTGTGCCGAAACAAAGCAAAAAATATTTGGATTGGAGTGCACAATGTTGATTCGGCCAAATTTGCTGGTTACACGCAACTGAATCTGGTAGTTTGTGTTACAAAAACAAAGTAATTAAATAATAGTAGTTATACATTTGCATGCAAACTGAGTGACATAATGTGGCTTATAAAAGGAGACCAACAAAATGCAGTGGGGTTAGCTTCATCCCTGGTGTAACGCAATTGTTAAATCAATGAAGTTGTGTTAGTGATTCATTTGATCTTTAATTAATAGTTTTTCCAGAGAACAACAACGCTATGTGAAGTTTTCTCATTTGTGGGAAAAAAGTAAAAAGGATGTAGGGTTAAATTTTGCCTGCCTTTTCATCTGCCTTTCCCATTTATTTCAGTGAAATTGTGCAGATGCAAATGGAGGGCAGAATTTGACCCCAATGTGTAAACAGATTATAGAATATAATATCCTGCTGAGAAGGAGGAATGCTTTGAATGTGACTAGCTTACAAACCTTTTACAAACAATGTATCTATAACATGTTAGTCTAACTTAATTTAAACATTTTCAAAGGTTGTGTTAAACTGGTAGCCCCTTGACAAGAAATATACTGTATAATTTATAGGATAATCAAGTCTTAGAGGTATCAATAGTACCCGACTGGGTAAAATTAATCAAAATAATTTTTAAAAAATTCATCAATATCTTCCAAAAATCTCAAAAAATAATAATAATGGGCCAAACCTTTATGTTGTTGAGTAGTACTATGCTCCACACAGAAGTCCATAGTACTACTCATGCACTAAAATACTATTCGGCATAATCAAGGGTGAAAGAATCAAGCCCTATATATAAAATAACTCAAATAATGGGAAACATTTGTCTTTGGACTGTCAAATTGACCTTGGCAAGTGTCTAATCTACTCAGCTAAATGCTGTTTCTTAAGTTGCATAGAGCTACAATTCAAACGGATGTTGCTAAAGCTGGTAGATGCTAAATTTCAATCTGCTTTTTGGTCCCACTTGTTTGCAAAAGGTATATTGATTTTTGTATTTAGGGCCTGATCCAGCAGTTGTTAGGCAGTGTAACTAATTTAATTCAGTGCTGGTAAGAAAATCTATTCCAGCAGCTCTGAATTCATGAGAATGCCCTACTCTAGTAAACCAATATGCATTTGTAGTGCAAGCAAAATAAATTCAGGGAGGAAACAGATTTCAGCTTCAAACTTACATGGAATTATTACAAACAATACTGAGTTAAAAATTCAAATTATGAAACATAGTTTGGCAATTTCCTTCTAAACATTTTAAAAATAAATTTATGTATAGAGATTAATATAGCACAATAATACAGAGCTGTCCTGAAGTCTAGAAAATGAAATACAATAATACACCAAAGTAACATTAGGATACAATACTCGATAGTTTCATTTGTGCGGAGAACAACATGTTTTTCTTGGATGGAAGAATTTTGTATTACTCCTTAACCATGTTAAAATTTCTTCTGGCATCTGACCTTTGGAAGCAAATATTTATCTAATCAAACCATTAACACCTTGCAAACCCAATTTTAAAAAGTGTTTTTTTCTCTAGTCTTTCTACTAAACAAACTTACAGAAAAAGTTTGGGGTTTACAGAGTACTTTCTCTGCAGATTTCCTTTAACTCTTATTACCATTCCCAGCTACATAGTTAGACAATTTAGCAGTTATTTTTTCCATAACAGTACACTTCTGTGGAACACTAGCATGCCTAAAACTACAGTAATTTCCTACAGAGGAAACGAAACAGAAGTTGTCAATATGCTTCAGATTTCATTTGTGCTGATGGAATCATCTGTAATGATTTAAAAGCTGGGAATATTTTAATGTTAATTGTACCCCATTTTAAAAGTAACAATAGTACACAGAAAACCTTTGGTACATAGATTTGAACAACTTGAACTTTAATTTTAATCTAAAAGGAATATAGCATCCAGCTTGATTTATAAAGTATCTTAACTGCAGAGGCCAATGGTGGATTTGGTCATGTTTTACAGAGTAATAATACAGCTGACCTGGCTGACTACTGAGTTATATTGCAGTTTTCTTCAGCATGAAATTCAATTTGAGTGTTTCTTTGGTAAGAGAATGTACATAGTCGTATTTTTAATGCAAAATCCACCCAGCCTCCACTTAATTCCAATATAGGTAGGCAGATGACTACAGCACTTGTTCCTTCAGGCCACAAGGGAGCAGCCCATCAAGTGATGATAAATTTTAGATTGGTTGGTGTATAAAACAGAAGTCACATTAAAAAGTGAGCAGTAACGTATGTACTGTATAATTGACTCCATAAAAGAGTAGACTCATTGGGTCTGATTCTCCTCTCTCATTGAAAATCATGATTTTAAAATCACTGCTATAATTCCTATGTTCGTGGGCTATAACATCTCCCCTTGTGGAAAGCTCCACAAAAGGAAATCTCGGCAAGGAACCCTAATTTTGGAGGGGAAGGAAGGGCGGTGACACCTCTTTCCTGATCACAAGGGAATCATGGGAGGCTAGGTCACCCAGCTTTGGTTTCCAGCTCACTCCCAGGGGTAGTCCTGGCTGTGGCTGCTTCCACGACCTTTGTGGGCTATATGTACAAAATAAACATATAACTAAAAGTATAGCCTAGACTGCATTACCTTTTGGCTTGAGCTCTGTGGCCCACAACCCCAGTATGGATCCCAGACCCATGGACCACCCTTCCTAGGATGGGAGAGAGGTGTTGCAGGAGCAGTGGGGCCCCTCTCTCATCCCCACAAAAGTGGAGACTACGGAGATATGAGGAGTCGTTTCCTCTATATACCAAGAAGAGTATGGGTTGAGAGAAATTATTTCATCCAATATAACTAAGCCAAACTGGAGTACTACTCCGTTTGTATCATATCCACCGAGATTTGAAATATTGGTAGTCCACTCTTCTTTAAACCATCTGTTCAGATGTGTCACAAGGCGTGCAAGTTGCATTTAGAGCTGTGGCTAAATGCAATGCAGTATGTGTTTTCAATTCCAGAATGCCTCTATTTTGTTGTAAAGGAAACAAGGTTTTCTAGATAATTATTTGACTGCTGAAGTATTGCTTTTCAAGCATGGTACACCTTCCTTTTTACAAGACCTGTGTTTGTTTTAGCTAAACCGGTAGTAATCATCATAACAAGTAACCTTTTTTACATATAAGCTTTCTATCATTCCTACTCATGCTTGAATGTTCTCCCACCTGTCTTCCATTTAATCCACAAATATAAGCACATAAATCTTCGTGACATCTTGGCAGAAAGCACCTATTTTCAGATGACTCCTTTAGGAAACTCTGAATCCAGGTGTTTATGCAAAAAAACAAACTGTTGCAAAAAAGGAGATTTTCAACATGACCATTAAACAAAACAAAAATGATGGTTAAATTTGAAATTGTGAAAAAGTGTGGACTAGCACATGTACAAACTTAATAGATCTTTACCACACCTTGAGTTCGAGTCAGAGAGCTAAGTTATAATTACAGCACCATCTGTAGGGAGAAAAGTATGTAGTTTACTGCTACAAGATGATAGTGTACACACTGTTATTTATAGCATACACACATTGAATTTTTAAGTCCTCAATCACATTTTTCAAAAAGGGATGTTGATCTCAAAACATAGTTTGAGGGGAAGGAGAGATGAAACAGTTGGCTATTTTTCTTCAGCCAGATGGTTTCCAAACAAAGATCAGAATCTATTTGAAAGTCAGCTCATATGGTATTAAAAATATTCTTGGCAGAAGAGCTGTGTGGTTTAAAACTTAAAAAAGTAAGAAGTCTTTCACCTCTAGTAGATCATTTTACGTAAGGTTACACAGTGAATGAAAACAAGGGTGCTCACAGTTTGTGTAGGATCACATTTTGCATGAAGTGGAACAGACTGCAGCCACCTAAATCAGGCTCTTTTTAAGGCTTCTCAAACAGGGCACTCAAATGCTGAGGCCCATCTCTAGTCATTTTTTAAAATCTTGGCCTACCAGTCCCAGATATATAATGTGATCTTCCACTAGGTTCAAGCAGGGCCAGATTAATTCTCCTGTGGGCCTGGGGCTATTAGATTTTGTGGGGCCGCTGTATACAAGTCTTTTTCCTAATTTAAAACAAAATGATCACACTTATGGCATCGAGGCTATTAATGCTATACTAAACTTGCCTTTGAATTAACAAAGCTATTCTGTGGTTACATTTCAGTCTTAAAACATGTAGAATATAGTTAAGTTAATTCAAAATAGCCTACTTCTTACCTTAGAACAGCTGTTATATTAGTTTCTTTCTGGGAGGGAGTTTGGGTGCAGGACGGGGCTTCGGTGTTGGGGTACAGGAGAGGGTGAGGGGTGTGGGCTCTAGGAGGGAGTTTGGTGCAGGGGACTGGGGTGCAGGAGCAGGGGCAGCTCTAGGTATTTTGCCACCCCAAGCATGGCAGGCAGGCTGCCTTCAGCAGCTTGCCTGCGGGAGGTCCCCGGTCCCGCAGATTCGGCGGCATGCCTGTGGGAGGTCCGCCGAAGCCGCGGGACCAGTGGACCCTCCACAGGCATGCCGCCGAAGGAAACCTGCCTGCCGCCCTTGTGGTGACTGGCAGAGATTCCCCCAATGGCTTGGCGCCCCAAGCACGTGCTTGGCGTGCTGGTGCCTGGAGCCACTCCTGTGCAGGAGGAGGTGCAGGGTCTGGGAGGGAGTTTTGGTGCAGGAGGGGATTCTGACCTGGGGCAGGAGGTTGGGGTGCAGGAGAGAGTGTGAGGTACAGGCTCCGCCCAAAAGGCATTTACCACAGGTGGCTCCCAGTCGGCAGTGCAGCAGGACTCAGGCAGGCTGCCTGCATGCTGTGGTGCCACGGAAGTGGCCGGCTGCTGGCATGCCCCTGGGAGGAGGGGGACAGCGTGTCTCCGTGCGCTTCCCACACCTGCATGTGCCATTCCCACAGCTCCCACTAGATGGGAACTGGCCAATGGGAGCTGCAGGGATGGTGCTGGGGGCAGTGTGTGAAGGCCTCCCACCAGGGGCTGCAGAGACGTACCAGCAGCCGGCCACTTCCAGTATCAGCGTGGGGCCACAGCATGCAGGCAGTCTGCCTGAGCCCTGCTGCGCTGGGTCCCCGCTTAGCCGGGGTCCTGGGCTGCAGCCCCTAAAGCCTCTGCATTAATCAGGCCCTGGATTCAAGATGGAATGCCAATTAGTATAGAATGTGGTTGCAGGTCTCCTTAGCAACATGGGCTACCACAAACACATCACAGCTGTCCTCTACTCCCTACACTGGCTTCCCACAGAATATCAAATCAGGTTCCAGGTCTCAGTCCTTATCATCATGGCTCTCAAACAGCTGGGCCCAGGCTATCTAAAAGATCCCTTAAAGCTCTGGGATGAAGACCATGGTCAACAACTTTGCTCTGCTGGCACAGTGGAACTTTCTACCACAAGGGTAAAGCTCATCAGTCCAGCAGACAGAGCTTTTTCAGGGGCCAGCTCAAGTAACTTCCACCGAAATTAATCACCATTACAAGCCTCACCGACTTCTGCTCCAAGCAAGGCACATTTCTTTGACCTTCTTCTTTAACACAGACACACATGCAAACCTGTAGCCACGTGTACACAAACACACACACACTCCCCCCCAACCAAACAAAACACGTTGGGGAGAGGAGGAGAGAACAAACATGACAGATGTTAGTCACTTCACTTAATGTGCTAGTGGAAGGTGTTTAGGTGCTATGACAATGAGTATGGTATACTCTATATCAAACAGAGCAGAGCACTGCATGTTGGTACCTCTCTAAGCTGCAACTTTGTAATGAAGCTGAGAATGGCCTTGAGTTTCACTTTGGCCAAGTCTAGGCTAAATAATTAGCGAGCATATTGGCAAAGGAGAAGAAAATGGAATGGCCTACTAAAGACAACATTTTTGAAGTGTACGTCTTTAACCTTTCTTTCTCTAATAGAAACACAGCCACATGTACATTAAAAAGAAAAAAACACAATAAGACCCTACATCACACACATACAGACCAACCAGCGAGGCGGGGGAGGGCAAAGGGAGCAATTGCCATGGAGCCCAGTCAATTTCAAAGGTCCCGGGATTCCGGCCGCCACTGCCGCCACTATCACAGAAGTGGTGGCGGCCGGGATCCCCGGGTCTTTTTAAATTGCCAGAGCAGGCCGCAGGACTCCTAGGCATGTGCCCTGTAGCTATCGTTAGTCAGCGAGAACAGAGGAAGGAGCAGTACCTGTGCCTAGTGTCGCCCTGCAGAGCCTGACAGGGTGTGGGACTTGGGGCACAGAGCCTGGGGACTGAGTCGCAGACAATGCCCTTTCCTGGCGGATCAGGGGGTTGGGGAGGGGATAGGGTGACCAGATGTCCCAATTTTATAGAGACAGTCCTGATATTTGGGGCTTTTTTTTTATATGGGCTCCTACTACCCCCCACCCACTGTCCCAATTTTTCACACTGGTCACCCTAGGAGGGGAGGGAGGCTTCTTGGCTGTGCACAAAGCCAGCCTTCCCCAACACTCCACCTTGGAGGCCTGACCCATGATCTTACGACAGTGCACGGGGCTGATCTTGCAGAGGGGTCTCTCCTTATGCCTGGCCAGGCCCAGTTTGCATTAACATCCTCCCCCCTGCATTTAAATAGCATCAGACAAAACAGTTTAGGCAGTTCTCAGAGGGGTTAAGACTGTCAATCTCCACTTCCTCGAGGAGCAGTGAGGAGCTGGCTGCCCCTTTGAAGAGGCGCTTTGAAATGAGAACTGGGTTGCTCGGGTTTATCTGCTTGTGAATTGCTGTGAATCCAGGCAATCAACTGGGGATGGCAAGTACACGAGGGCTTCGTCCCCCAAACCAAGGGAAGACCCCATTGCACTGCCTAGTCCCCCAGTCCCAGGCCTTGCAGGCAGCTCTGGAACAACGCCGCCGCAGATTAGAGCAAAGGCCAGTAATGTTATACTGCTGCTTCAAAACCCCAAACCTCATGGCTTTGCAAGCCACCCATGGGACCAAGGGTTGCAAACAACTGGAGCATGGCAGCCTCTTCCTGCTTAGTGCGCAGCCAGCCAATGAGGCCACTGCCAGCCACTGCTTAGCATTTATATAGCACTTTACATTTGCAAACAGTGTACAAATATTAAAGATTACTGAGCTGCCTCAAATGGGAGGTGATTAAGTATTAGTATCTCCCTGTTGCAGATCGAAAGAGGGAGATGAGCCAGGTTAAATTGATGCTGCCAATTTACATTGTATTCACATTCTGGTGCGCAGAGTGGTACCGTCGGCAGCAAAGGCAGCCGGGTGGGCATGTGGAAGCCCTGGCCATGACGGAAAAGCATGCCCAGCAGCGCAACCGGCAGTCGCTCGCTGGGCACCAGCAGCGCAGCCGGCAGCATCACATAAATGTCAAGCAGACTGTACCTCTTTCAAGGGGGCCCATCAACTGTTCCGCCCTGGCACCCAGAATTGCTGTTGGCAGGCCTGCACACACACATTTCTTCCCTATGTGACTGATTGCAGCCTCAGCATGGCAGCAGCTGTAGGCTTTTGTGTGCCCTATGTGGCAGTTTTGACCAAGAAATTTAACTTTCGTATACATTAGGCATGTGATTAAAAGCCCCAGCAGCAGAACAGGAAAATGACATTGTGGGGGGTTGGGGGTGTTATCAATGCTTATCAGTGACCTTTTCTAATCCCTTTTTCAAGTTCTACTACCAGCACTGACCTCTCTAAGAACTAGCAGGTGCGAAGAGGTGAGTCTGCATATAGGGGCTTGCACCTTAGTCCCACCCCACCCAGACAAATCCACTGTGGAGTGCTGGGCACTTCCAGAAACACTTAAATCCTCCTAGAGCTTAGGGCATCCAACAGCACCCTTATGGCTGTTTTCTGCTGAGATGGGAAAGTATAACTAATTCCCTGCATCCTCCTCCTGCAGAATATATTCACTGGGAGACACCACTGGGGTTTGGCTTTTGGATGGTCCCATGGAAGACGTGTTACTGTTGTGTTTTGGCATCATCAGAACAATCCCTCTAAAATCCCAACTTCCCATGAACTTGCCCATTCAGATTTGAATTTCTGGTGGCAGGGATTCCTGCTGATCATCCTAATCTCCTGCCTGTATAAAAGATTCTTTCTATGCTTATGACACAAAAGACTTTATTGTGAGCTCTACACAGCATACGCAAATGAACCTGTTCTATTTGCAAACAGGAGAAGAGTTTTCTTTCTTAATTATTCAGTTCATAACGGTTTGTTCTTTTTACACACTCAATCTACCCCCAGGGTTGAGAGTGACTTTCTTGCCAAAAATAGAGGCATACTATTTTTTCCCTTCAAAAACAGAGCTTTGCTATTCAGAAATAGCACTTATTAACTATTACAATCCAGAACGATTTATATATATATATATATATATATGGTGAGATTCTGCCCCAAGTTCAGTGAGGTTTGTCCATGAACATAGGGCAGAATTTGTTTCATGAAGAATTGTATATCACACTGCTTTGCTACTAAATAAGCCAAGATCAGTTATAATGGACATTCTCAGATGAAATATGGCAGTCAATAGTTGAGGGAATGATGAACGAAACCAGACTGAGTTTTCCTTTTTTTAAATAAAAACCTTGTTAGTGTGAGGTGTTCTTCTAATGGAATGTTAAATATTTCTAATGGCCAAATAGGACTGTTTCCTGTAAATGAGCGGATACTGTATCTTTTTCAATCTGGCCTGCCGCCACGGCACCTTGTGCTATGATCCTGTCAGCTCTCTCATAGATTGGGAGTTGGGGGAGGGAGGGTAGGTCAGTTCTTAGACAGACAACCTAAAAGGAATAGCTAAGTGCCATTGCAGTGGGGTGCTATGGAAGACCAATTTCCCACTCATCCCAACTGTACAGAAGACAGCCATAATTTGGCTACAAGCATCAGAACAGAAAAGCTTAGCTAACACTGCTAGCACCACTACCTGGCTCAGAGGGAATGTGCCTTGTAAGAACTCTGCTTCCTTTTTGACAATGGCATAGGTTTGTAGGAATTCTTTATATCTGAGTCTATATATATGAAGTTATATTTCCTGCCTCTTCTGACTTCAGTTATGTGAGAACAAAAGCAATCTGTGGAGGTACTAGTGAGTGCTTCAGTGACTAAAGCAGAGTCCAGGAGGGCTTGCAGTGGCTGTGCAATTCTGCCACTTCCCAGCTTCTTGGCTGAGTAGAGTTTTCAGTTAATAAAGTTCAGGAATTTGGCATGGTGCAAGAGTTTTCAGGAATAGACCACTGTGATGGTTTCTTCTTGCCTTTCAGCAGGAAGTGTTTGTATTAGAGCTGGTTGAAAAAAGTCAAATTCAAGAATTTTCAGTGAAAAATGGACAATTTTTTCACAAAATTATCACTTTTTTAAACTTAAAAGATTGTGAATTTCAAAGTTTTTCAATTAAAGGAGGGCCATAGTTTTGGCAAAAATATTCACAAATCCCCCAATTGTCTAAACAACTCTATTTTTTATTTCCACCAGATCAGGATGGGGGTTAATTCCTGCATTTTCTAGGTCCATGTCTTGATTGAGGATTCAGTCCAAGGCAGTGTCTGTGGATCTGGATATTACTTTTGAGCAACCTAAGGCTCAGAATCATGTATCACTCACTTTTAATGGCTTTCTGTTCCAAATTAATACTTAACATTTATAATGTACATTTTATCTTTAAAGTGCTTTATTAACTTTGTTATTAACATAGTTTGATGTGTAAAATGAATAATTATATGAGCCTAATCATTATTTCCCATGCCACCAGAAAATTAGCAAGGTAATTAAAATTATGCTTTGCTTTCCATTGCAGCTCTATTGCTATTAAATTTTATATATTCAATAAAAAGCCTGTAATAATTAGTTCTCTAAATTGTCTTCATTACCAGCATGCCAAAGAAACCACAATTAATATCTGTTTTATTAGAATCACAGGGTCTGTGTAGTCATTTATGTCTTTGCACAGTGGGTAGAACTATCACCAATGTAAGTGAAGAATTGTCATTTGGTAGCATTTAACCACCATTTTGCAATCACTATGCACAGGTGTAACTGATTACACAAGGTGCAAAACCATAGAGAATCAACCTCCTCTAAAATTAGGGGAAGTAGGATTGTCTTGGTTAAAGGACAAACAATGACTAATGAAATATAGGCCTAACTTGTGGCTCTGCCAGGGAGTTCCTATGTGACTTAGGCCCAAATCCTCAAAAGGTATTTAGGCACCTATCTCCCATTGATTAAATATCTTTCAGGATCTGGACCTTAAGGTATGAAATCTCCCCGTGTTTCTCCTTTTCCATGTGTTAAGTAGGGATAATAAAACCTTATCTCACTGGAGAGTCATGAGGCAAAATTCAGTAGGTGTTTATGAGGTGCTCCAATACAATGGTAATTTGGGCCATCTTAGTTCCTGTGTAGAATCACAACAACAGACTTCTCTCTCAGATGCTTCAATCTCATCTCCATTCAATGAACACTTATATGATAGAGGTAAATGTCTTTACTGGACTTCCAGCCTTTAATGGACTTCCAAGGCTGTACCTTACTGATTTAAGACTGTCTTCTTTTAAGCTTAAAACCAGGGGTCCTTTAAAGCAGTGGGACTGTGATTCAACTCTTTCCTTACTGTCTCAGTTAACAAGTACTAACATATGAACAGGGCCGTCCTTAGCCATAGGCAGAATAGGCAGCCGCCCAGGGCAACACTAGGTCTGGGGGCATCGCTCTGACAGGAGCCCAGAGAGACGGGAAGTAGTGGAGCATGTAAGAGCAGGGCTGTTCGGTCCTCGAGAGACGAATGCAGCACAGTCTGAGGGAGGGGATTGGCTGCTGGGGTCTCTGGGAAGGGGTGGGGAAGGAACTGACCTGTGAGTGTGACTCCATGCCACAGCTCTGGCAGTATCCTTTGTTGTCCTCCATAACATCTGTTCTTCTCCGCGTTGCCCCACGGAGCACCCCACCTTTCTCCCTCCCCCCACGGAGCACTCCTCTCTCCCCTCTCCCTTCCCTGGCTGCCTATTGAGGAATGAAAGTGAAAGTAACTCACTTCCTTGGCAAGCAGCCAGGATTGGAATGGTCACACAGGACTGGGCTGGGGATAGCCAGATAGCATGTGCAAAAAATCAGGACAGCGGGTTGGGGTAGGGTGAGCAGATGTCCCACTTTTACAGGGACAGTCCCAATTTCGGGGGCTTTTTCTTATATAGGCTCCTGGTGCCTATATAAGACTGGCCCTATAAAATCAGGATATCTGGATCTGGTCACCCTAGCTGGGGAGCGCATCTCTCCCCCAGGTGAAGCTGAACAGGGCAGGATGAGCTGCTGTAGCTCCATGGGTGCCCCGTCCCTGAGATCAGATGCTATGCTAACTTCACCATGGTCCGTTGGGCTGGCAGTGGTGCCCATTGGCGTGTGATCAGACCTGAGGGTTTGCTGCTGCTGTTGCCACTCTGCACCCCAAGAGATGGATTTTGGGGTCCTGCAGTTTTCCACCTATCTCCTCCTCTACTGCAGCTGTTGGACCAGCAGGCTGGGGGGTGAGCCAAGCATGAAAGCAGTACTGTGTTGCCATTTAGATTGTCATTTAACAAATTTTTTGCCAAAAATGCTTGCTAACAATCCTGAATTCAATTTCAATTTTTTTTAAAAAAATCAATATCTTAGCCAAAAACAGAAAATTAAGTTGTTGACAATTATTTGTGACAAGTTTGGTATGGGGAAGGGAGTGGGCCAGTTTTCATCAGAGAAACAAAAAATGTTGACTGACTTTCTTATAGCCCTGTTACTACTAAATAGAACCCTCCAACAACTGTAATATGCTCATCTCCTTACTAGTGTATGGAGCAGTGGTTCCCAAACTTTAACAGCCAGCGAACCCCTTTTACTAAATTGTGAAATGTCATGAACCCCCTCCTAAAAATGAATATTTTCAGGGATTTAAGTTTAAATTTCCTCAGTGTGATGGATGCCCCAACTGCCCGCCCCGCTCTTCCTGGGGTTCGGGCTGCCGGCTCCCCCACTGATGGGGGCAGGGCTCAGTCTGCCAGCCCCAACTGCCCAGCCCCACTCTTCCTGTTACTCGGGCTGCCAGCCCCACACAGAGCACAGGCTGCCGGCTCCCTTGCTGACCACCAGGACTTGGGCTGCCAGCCCCAACTGCCCGGTCCCACTCTCCCTGGGGCTTGGGCTACCAGCCTCGCAAGGAGCGCTGGGATTTGGGCTGCCGGCTCCCATGCTGACCTCCAGAACTCGGGCTGCCAGCCCAAACTGCCCAGCCCTGCTCTCCCTGGGGCTCGGGGGTGTCTACCCTGCAACCGGGTCCCACCTGCTGTCTCCAATGCCCGGGGTCCTCTGGCCGCCATTAGTGAAATTTTTCTGGCGAATCCCCTGTAACGTTCTGCAAACACCCAGGGGTTCGCGAACCCCAGTCTGGGAACCACTGGTATAGAGCAGGGGTCAGCAACCTACCGCACACATGCCGAAGGTGGCATGCCAGCTGATTTTTGATTCTCTGGGGTTCTGGCTGCTGCCCCATTGCCAGTCAAGGTCCCAGCTGCCGGCCCCACTCAGCACCTGCAGCCGGCCTGGGGACCCCCAAGGAACCCCAGGCTGGCACCAGGCTAAGCAGGCCGGTGGCTGAGACCCCAGCTGAGCCACTCAACCCACTGTCGGCCTGGGGTTCCATTCACTCAACAGGCTGAGTGGGACTAAATTCAACGAAATAGGAAAACAAGAGCAACTAATGACAAAGTGCAAGAACCTGGAGAGCCTTCTGAAGCACAGTGATAGTTTTGATTTAAATGGACTTGAACTGTACGAAGAATTGAGTACACTGTCATCAGTGTTGCCACATGCAAAATCGATGATGGACATTGTACAGTTTATTCATACCAGCAAACTTGTTGATATATATATCCTAATGTGTACATTGCCACTCATATTCTACTGACAATTTCTGTAACACTAGCATCAGGAGAACAGAGTTTCTCAAAACTAAAGCTCATTAAAAACTATCTCCGCTCTACAATGAGTCAGAAATGCTTGACTGGTCTTGCTATTCTTGCACTCAAACAAGACATCACTTTGTCTTTGTCATACGATGACATTATTACTGATTTTGCAGCCAAAAAAGCCAGAAAGATTGCTTTTAATTAAAAACAAATCCTTGTTTCAATACCTCTTCATATAAATTTCCAATAAAATGGTGGCAAATTTAAAAAATTATATTATTTGCATCATTCTGTCAAATCAGAGTTTTTCTATAGTGCTACTTTTTAGTGCTAGTTCATCAGCATTACAGTGTGCTTAATTAAGTTAAAGTGGTTTTAATAACATGCATGTGGCAAGTTTTCCAATACTGTAAGCTTATGTTTGTGTTGCTCAGAGCAAGTCAGGCACAGGGGCACCAGTTTAATAATCCCGCCTAGGGCACCATAAATCCTAAGGACGTCCCTGCATATGAACATGATTTGTTAACAGGCTTTCAAGTGGAGGGAGTGGGAATTCTTTTGAAATACTCCAGTCAGAAAGGATTATACAAAAGAAAAAAACATCCCTGAAAACTAATTTTTAGTAATGCAGGTAGAAAAAGTAGTTACAAAGCTCAGGTAAAGAGATTCTTATTGAAACTTCCAGTCCATTCTGGAGTTCATATCAGCACCTCTCTCCTTCTCTCCAGAATACCTGGAAACTGGGAGAAGAAGAGGAAATAGGTCAAACAATGCAGGCTATCTACGTTAGCTATTCCTTCCTTCTTCCTTTTTTATGGGGAAGTAGTCTTGACTGAATAGATGCCACCAGCTATAATTCCTTGATTCTTAGTATTTTATATCCTCTCGCTCTGCCCAGTCTCTTTCAGGTAATGTTACCTTTTTAATAATACTCCATTCCCTGATGTTTTTACTAAATAACATGATGTATTTCTTTTTACTTGAATCCATTTGAATTCCTCAGAAAGCTTCTCCTGTTTTTTATCACAGACCTTACATACCCATAAAAGTCAATCAATTTTTTTTTCCACCTTACAGAGTGCATATAGTATATCTTTGCGTCTATTTATTCAAAAAAGATTTTTGTTTAAGTCACAATAGTGAGTTAGAACAAAAGCATGTCATTAGTCTGATCCAGGCCATGAACTATGTGCCCTAGATTAAATCCCTAATCTAGGGCACAATTTAAAAAAAATCATCATCTTTTTCATTAATCCAAATTTTTTGCCATTCCTCTTTTACATTTTTCTGTACTAAGCTTATAAATTTCTGTTTACTCAAGGGTATTTCTAGGTCAACTCATTTCTTACATCATTTTTAATTGCTTTGTCTGCCATGTTGTTCCCTGTTGTCCTAATATGCACTGGGATCTAAATTAATGGTAGATCTATCCCCATGTGTACTTACTCTTTTATTAGAAATACAATTTCTTCAGTTAAATCACTTCTACATACTGAGATACCCTTTTTTTATTGCCATGAGGCCTGAGATTAAATAAAAAAATGACAGCTGCTGCTGCTGAGTGTACATCCCAGATCCAGTTTAATGCTAGCATTACTGTTACTAGTTCAGCTGTCATGACAGCTACATCATAAGATATTCGTTTAGTTGTATTAATTCCCAATTTTGGTATATAATATGCTGTCCCTACTCTTCCTTTTTTTTTCTCTCTCTTTCCCCCCTTTTTGGACCCATCTGTATATATTTGACAAAACTACTTTTCATCTATATACTGATACACATCATTTTTAATACCTACTGTCCCTTTTTTACCCTTAAGTTTATAAAATAAATCTCAATCCACATTTGGACACAACTTTCCATCCATAACTTATTTTCTTATGACTAAAAGTTTTGCCTTAGTTTAGCTTTCCTTGTCATTCAATCCCTGCAGCCACACTTTAACCTGAAGTGCATATGGAGTTCTAACATCATGTGCTATCATGTGCCTATTGAATTCCCAACTATCCTCATACATTTGTTTGGTTTGTGCATCATTGCAGTTCCCATTAACTTTGGCCCAGGAAGTTAGGTCCAGTAGTTTCATTCAGAGCATAACTGGCATTTCACTAGGAGCTATGTGTATTATAATAAATACAGTGCACACAATTCATAGTGCCTGGATTTCTAATGTTTTAAATTCTGATTTTGATGATGACCCAAAAGCTTGACAGCTCTCCTCCTGTCTCTGGGAGATATTTCAGTTAAGTGACCTTCTGCCAGCTCTCTTGATTGGTTAGTTTAAAATTCTCACCTTGGGAATCACCTCTGGGTGTAAACTGCAGCAAATTTGAATCATTTAATTGTGAAGTTACTTTGATTGGTATCCTCTGTTTGCTGACTTCATTGTTCTTCAGGGCCTAAGTTACTGACAAATGCTTTTATTAGCTCATTTCAGTCTACATAACTCATAGCATGATAAGCATTAGTGCACTTACCTCTCCAATCAGCAGAGCTTAACCCTATTTCTCCTAGTTTCATAGGCTTCCGATCTCCTACCAAACAAATGAATGTTATAGCAAGAAGGAACGTAACAGAAAATCATGTTGCAGTTACATCTGTTATTGTCATTTTTCTCCCTTGCTAACCATTATTGAACCTTACCTCTGATTGCTTTGTTATCCAGATTTCTATTATACAGATAAAAGTAATTTATTTGAAAGACTCCTGCTTTTGCATAGTGCATTATAGCATTTCCTGTTCAACATGTACTAATACATTACCTGAAAGAAAACATAATTCTGCATGCACAAAGAGCTATTTGTGAGACTCCTGTAGCTGATGCTGGTACCTTCCAGTTGATGTTATTCTTTTTGAACAGACTAATATGGTATATTTACTTAATGCTAAAGACTTGTGCCCCAGAGAACAGGGCACTATATGGGATTTGGGAGACCTGGGCTCCATTCCTGGCTCTGCCATTGACCTGGGTAACCACAGATCATTTCAGCCCACATATTTAAGTGCCTAACTCCCAATGATTTCAGTGGGAAATCAATGTGAGTTAGACACCTAAATACCTTTAAAAATCTGTTTCTTCAGTTCTTAGTGCCTCTGGTTTCCCTTCCTGCCTTTTGTTTTCTATTTGTCAACTATTTATAATCTTTGGGACAGGAGTGTCCGTGTATTTGTGCAGTTCCTTGCACAATCTGTGCTAGGAAGCTCTAGGCACTATTGCAACACAAATCAAACATATTTACTACTGCACAATGCCTGTTTTTAAAAATTCTCATATTTTGCTCAGAAATAAAAATTTTGGACCAACTTTTAATTGACTTCAATGAAGCTATGCCAATCTGTACTAGCCAAAGATCTAGTCCATTGTATTTTTTAAACAAGCAAACCTTTGGGGAATTTTTTCCTTTGTGAAATATAACAAAGAATACTACAGTGATGAGCACTTTAGACATGTAATAAGTAACCAAATAAATTCCCATTACTATATTTCAATCCAGGAGTCTTCTGTTTCCTAACACAAATCTCTAAAAGCAATTTGGTAGTTCTAAAATACATACCTAAGCCTTTCCTGTTTTAATTGACACACATCATCATATAATTACTATTATTTATTTTTCCCTTTAATTTGTCTGTAGCTGAACTAAGCACAATACAAATTACCCCTGTATTTTACAGTTTTGCACTGCAAATGAATGGCTACTTGGGAGACCTCCCCCCACTTCTGTTTGAAAGTAGCAGTCCTGTTTATACCCTAATGGCCGTCCAATTTTATAGCTGCATAATTCCAACCAGCCTTTCTTAATTGTGAGTATCATGCAGGTGCTGTGTGTTGTCGGATAAAAATCATTCTTTTGATTTCAGGATTTTTTTTAGAATTTCTGAATTCTACATTTGATTATATTAGTATTTTAAGATGTAATTTAAATGAACTGTAATTCATTGCTTGTAGTCTGTTGGTTACTATTGCAATTGTACTGTAGCTGAATGAGTTAAAGAAATTCACTAGGAATCCACTGTGGTTTCTCTGCAAAGGGTGGCAGCAGTGACCATTGTTTTTCTTGAATTGGCAGAGAGAGAGAGACTAGATCTACTACAGCTTTTCTAGCTTCTACTGTGCGATGTAAAGGTTTACTGTTCAAGTGCCTTTTATGCAGTTGCTTCGTTTCATGGAAAGGAAAGAATATTACGGCCCGTGGTCTGACCCAGAAACCCTTCCTCACACAAGTAAGCCTTTCTCATGCAAGTTATCCCATTGAAGGATTACTCATGAGCCTACTTCTTTCTGATCCTGCTTGAGTCAATAGCAAAACTCCTGTTGATCACATTCTGTGATCTTAATCCTGGTGAGCACTCCAGCCCGGATCCAGGAAACCACTTAGGCATGGGCTTAACTTTAAGCATCTGAGTAACCCATTGAAGTCAAATGTCAGCCTCAACTGTGATCAGGTCCAGTAAAGTCATTGGGACTGCTCACCTGCTTAAAATTAAGTGTGTGCTTGCACTGTGCTACGCTGGAGCTTGAGTGCTCAGGAAGTTGCAGAACTGAGCCCTACCTGCGTAAGAGTGTGTAGTATCAGGGTCTAAGCTTGGTAGGTCCCGCAGAGTTTAAAAAGAAACAGACATCAAGTTGCATAGATCCAAATTCTACTGTCATTTATGTTGAGTTCAGTGGAGTGATTTTAAGTGTACAATCAATGACATCATTCCAGATTAGTACTAGTGTAACTCAGGTAAAATTTGACCCTTCAGCTGTAACTTTTAACATTTCAACAAATCTCAGTTCCTTCTCTTCAACCCTGCAAGAATCAGGCTTCATTGTGCAAAAAAATCCTGAATTTTCTAAGCTGCAATTTGAGAGTTAGGGCCCCATCATCACTATATGGAATGTTTTGCTCATTCATGCTGTATAAATAAATATCACGAAATGCTTTTTGGACTCTGCCTTGTCTGTTACTGAAACCAAAAGCGTTCGTGCTTCCAAAAAGACCCGCTGAGGCTAGCTTCACATTTACAGGGATTTTCAGGTTGGCAGGCAGCCACTGGACAACTTATTGAAAAAATCAGCTAGAACTGATATACAAGAAAACACAATTTAGGAGAAGTCAAAAGTACAACAGACCTCATCTAAAGATGACAATGATAACTGTAATGAGAAAACAACAACCAATATTTTTATTTTGTAATCATTTATATTTCTCAAAAAGTCCATAAGATTTTTCTAAAACTAAAACATTGTTAGCCATCTTCTCTAGTAGAGCTATTCTAGATAATTATAGTAAGATTATAGCAAAACCAAGAAATATATCTATTTCTACTGTGTAGTAGTACTATATCAAAATATTATCATGGCATTGATCCTGCAAAGGGGACAGCATGGGTGTAAGAACTCTCTTTGCAGGAACATGGCCTCAGTTTGAAAATAAAGCCGAGCTAATAATCTACCCTGAATAATTACTACTTTTTCTGTAAAGATCTTGAAGTCTGCCAGTGTATTTGTTCATAAGTATTTGCTAACTTCTTCAAAATAGTTTTTGCCATTTGAATAGTTCACAAATCAATTGATTGCAACTATTCAATAGTCAAACTTCAAAACTTTTTGTTAGTTACAGAGGAGACATGGCATTGTTTCTGGTCCCTGATTGGATGACTTATGTAACTAATCAGCACAGCATCAATTTCAAATTACAAAAAACTATATAATTCAAAATTTGCTTTGGGCAAAAAATCAAAGAGTCATGCTTAAAAGTTGCTTTTTCCACAAGTATTCAATTCCCAACTCTGCCACAGACTTCTCATGTAACCCTGAGGAAGTCATTTAGCATCTCTGTGCCTCAGTTCCCCATCTGTTAAATAGTGATAATAGCACTTCTCACACAGGTGGTGTGAGGATAAATACATTGAAGATTTTTGAGCTGCTCAAATACTGTCAGGGCCATAGAAATACTTAGGACAGATAGACTTGGCTGACAGAGTTCAGGAAAAGCTCTGTAGAAGCACAATGAAAGTCTGAAATGGAGCAAAGTGTGGAAGGGGTGGTCATGTAAACTAGAGAAATGAGACCAGCCAGCTGCTTTATTTCCTATATCAACTCTGTTCTGTTGTCCCTCCTTTGAGCTTCTGGACCTCTTTAAAGGGTTGGCCTCCCACCGCTGAAGTCAATGACAATTTTAAACACAGATTTTAATGGGAGCAGTACCCTAACTGAACAAGGTGTTCTAGCAATCTGATCTGTATAGGCAATTTTGGTACAATGTCCAAAGAAAATCTAGAAATGAGGACTCGCCATAGATTATTAGCCCTCGTTTTATATATATGAATGGTACCCTGTCTCTAGACACTTTTGTAATACAAAATAACAACAATAACGATGCAGCACCATTAGAGAGTATTTTTTGTGAGCTATCCTTGTTTTTACTTCCAGGTATCCATAGGATAGATGAGACAAATTTGCAGTTTCAGAATAATTTGAGGCAACTGTAATCGCTCTGCTTATTCCTTAAGTACTTAGTTCTTCTTGCTGTGGCCTAGTTTACAGTTACCTTTCCACTACGTTATTAGGGAGATGACAGACACAGACAAGAGAAGGACAGACAAGAGAAGGACAATAGAAAATCTGGTTTGTGAGATCAGAAGCTACTAGAGACATGGACCTTTCAGGGACAAGCAGAAATAAGATGTTAGAGAAAGAGATGGATTGTCAGAAGAGGCAAATGTGCTTACTGAAAGACTGCTGTCCACGGGGATTATTATTACTAATAGAATGCTGACTGTACTATGTGTTTGCGATCACTGAGCTTTGTACTGAAGGATGCCCAATGATCTGACACCAAGAATAAGCAGCTGCGAGAGGCAAGTGAGGCATTAGAAAGGGGAATTGAAGGAAAATATTTAAGACAAGGAAAGTCTTTTAAATACTCTTTGGAGATTATTCTGTAAGTTAAGAAAATATTGACTATAAACCTCAAAAGGAGAGCTTAAAGCTGAACAAAATTCAGGTTTTTCCTAGTGACTGCAGAAAGCAGCAGTGATTGGACCAATACTCTTCTGTGGAGGATCACCTGAGTGAGCAATGGGCATACTAGGAGCCTTAAGACCCTAGACAATTCATCCTGTTCATATTAGTATAGCATAATTACTATTTTCTTGTTTGTGATCCTATACTTAATATAAATTGCCCACCTAATAAGGTTGCTTGTTACTATGTTGAAACACCATAACAGAATTGGACTGATTTACAGCCTGACAGCTGTGACATAATGCCATACACGATCGCCTGGTCAGAGCCATCCCACCGCCTGCCCTGAACTCCACCATCCCCGGAACGGACAGCCAACTGCGACTGGACATTGTCATCACCAACGAGGACCAGAAGAAGATCGTCATGGTGGACATCACAGTGCCTTTCGAGAACAGGACCCTCAGCCTTCCACAATGCCCGAGCACAAAAGGTAGAGAAATATGCCCCCTGGCAGGCACCTTGAGAGCTAGGGGTTACCAGGTCCAGACACACGCACTGATCATCAGAGCCTTGGGCACATAGGACCCCAATAACGAGTGCTGCAGGAATGCGGACTCAGTCAACACTACTCTCAGCTGATGCAGCAACTCACAGTGTCAGATACCATCATGTGGTCGAGGGACATCTACACAGAATACATCACCACACATCGGTAATACCAGGAGGGATGAGCTGGAGTATCAATGAAAAGTGCAGTCAGGAAAGTAAAAAATACTTTTCTTATGGATTGTATTTTCTAAATGGATAATCTACCCAAATTCTCCATTACTGAGGGACAATCTTCACTCATTGCTATATTTGCTTTCCACAACCAACTCTGTATAGCTTTTCATGAGTGATGTACCCAAATACTTGGATGCTAATATCTAAACTGTATTCTTAAATTTATTCACCTAAATCTGGGTTATTGCTATATGTACCATATGACTTTTAAAAACAAACTCTGTATTTGTGGATAATCCAAGCACTATATAATTTTAAACCTGAAGAAGCCATTCGGCTCTCTCTATGACCTTTCCCTTGACTATACCAACTAGAATAAAAAGTAGGGAATGATTATACGTACGCCTAAATCAAATGAGGGCTAAAGAGGATAACATGAACAATAAAAACAAATATTTAGTGGTTTCTAATGTCATCAGAGCCCTAACTTCCTCCGAAAGGAAGTATTTTCTAGTGCATGGGCTGGGGAGCCAGGATTCCTCTGATCAATTCACTCTTAACCACTGTCTTGCTTTGAGAAAGGCACTTAACACATACGTATGCTTCCACCTACCCATCAGAAACAATGGTGATGATAGTACCTACTTCACTGGGGGGAGGGGAAGATGGTTGTAAGACAATTTATCTGAACTCTTCAGAGAAAATATTCTATATAAAAGCAAAGTATAGTTAATAACATAATAAGTTGCCTGCGAAATGTGGGCAAGGTCATTTCCTAAGGATCTGCTCACAGACTGGATGCTTTGAACATAGATCACCACCACCCTTCTGAAATGGAATGGCATAGCCACCTCTAGGAGTGTTCTCCCTTCTTCTGAACCCCACAGAGGACATCTGGGTGCCATGGAATCTCTGGGTAGAAAGGGTGTTGGGATTTGATGGATTAGGGAAGGATTTGGTGGGCGTGCAGATTATGCATCCCTGTCCCCATCAGACTAATGAGGATAATTGACTTTATTAAGGAATTCCTTTGATGTTAAGAAACATCCTTAAAGGGAGTCTCTAGGGTAGCCATAGAGCTTCACAAGGACACGTGCTGGTCCAAGCAGATCTCTGAGATCTATAAGGATCTAGGGTCTGAGCAGAATTTGTGAGTTGGATTCTGGTCTCGTCTGCAGGGAAGAGATGGGGAGAAACCCTGCCCCCATTGCACAGGGTCTAGGGGTTTTCTCCAATACACCATCTTTTCTACGTAGGGGCACAACCTGTCATTGTCGTTTTGTTCCTGCACGCATAAGAGTTTACATATAACTGGGTGGAGCATTTCTATGCCTATGCTGCAACTGTTTAGGGAGTGTGTTTGGGAGGATAAAATCAAAGAAACTCACATGTGAAAAACACAAGTGAAACTATATCTTTATAGTCTCATGCTGCAGCCAAATGTACTAGCCATTTATTGCAGGTGCACACCATATGAGTAGATAAATATAATTTTGAAAAGTTCTGTGCCTCTAAAATATTAATTTCACTAGGTTCTCATGCATGTTATCTATTTTGGTATTTTTACTTAAAGAGCCATAATACTGCATAGAACCAAGCCATTATATATATCTAAAAAGCAAATGGGCCAAACACAGCAATGATGGCCCACTGCACTGAAATCTATGGTATCATACAGGATGAAAATTAGGGTAACATGTAGGCTAAAATAAATCCCTTAGGACTGATGAGGAAAGTTCAACATTAGTAAAACTGGTAAACTATCTAGGGGATTATAAACATGTGTTGGGACTCTTTTAAAGGTCAAAACATTCTCACTTCGTATATTCTTTTTTGGTCTGAGCTTTGGCAATGTAAATGACATTCAAAATACCTGCGCCAAATGTTGCAGGACAGACAACATGCCAAAAGTACATCACTAGTTTGCAATCCACAGGTTCAGGTATATAAGGGGTATTTCAACTTTTACACCTCTCAGTGTGCAATACATTTGGATTCCAGTCATCACCTTTCTACATAAGGAAGGTTATATAAACTCAGCTGGATCTCATTTTGTGGGGCTACAGTGTAGTCAACAATACATTCTAAAGTGGCTTTAATACAGACCAAGGTTTAGGAAGACTCCGTGGTGACAGGCTGCTGCGTCCCGAGTCTGTGAGCTAGAGAGCGTAAGGTTTAGCTACTTCTGGGGTACAAAAACCCCAAGTACTTCTACATATCTAGTGGGAGACCATTTTATAAAATGGTATTTCCAAATAAGCCCCCAAGGATTGATAATTCTCCCAAGAATTCTGTTACAGCTGTGGAATGGCAGTCAGCCCCAGGAATACCATGTTTCAGTGGTAGCATTGCTAGGGATGAGATGAAATCTTTGGCCCCAAAATCCTAGGTCTTGAACCCCACCCCACTCACTCTAAGGATCTGAAAATAGATCTCTTCGCTCCTTGATTGGCTTCAGGGTAAAATGGGGAGCCCAAGGCAGAAGTCTCCTAGGGATTTTGGAGGTAAAAGGAAGGAGCCATATTTTAAATGTTTGTCCCATTTTCCATGTGGGAGAATTCTCTCTCAGTGCTCTTCAGCTGTGGATGGGCAAGTGGCAGCTTAAGGGCTTGTCTACACAGCAAGTTACTGAGCAGTAAGCTAAGGCGTGAATCTTCAGCACAGTAGTTTGCCCTCCAGTAACATCTCCTGTAGATCTGCTACAGCACACTGAAAATCCCGCAGTGCAGCTCAGAATACTACACTTTCAACACCTGAGGGCTTGCCTGTACTTGAAAGTTAATTCTGATTAACGTAAGGTATGAATTTAAAGCACAACAGCTATTCCCTAATAATTCTATAGAGAAACTCTTAATCTGGATTAAATCTATACATAGACAAGCCGTGACTCAGAGCTTGTGCTGCATCTGGCTTTTCTGCTTCCATGATGCAAACTCAAATTGTGCATATTTCAAAATCTTGGTTCCCTCTTGTAGATCCTTTATTTCCAAAGAACAAATCTTTTATCTGCCAGTAACTGTGCTTCTTAATTTATGACATGCCATCTGGTACTTCTTCCCATGGACTCCTTGAAATAGAAGCTCACACTCAAAATCACTGGCATATACTGTCAAAGCTTTGGGTGGGATTTTAGCTAAGACAGTCATTAAAAGCAATGGGAGTCATATGTCTGAAGCCCCATACAATGTTTTGAAAATGGACCCCATGGTGATTTTAAAAGCTTGAAGGTTCAAAGATCCAATTAAAATGTGATGTTTGGCTCACTTAGGCCAATTCTCTTGTAAGTGTCCTAGGAATACTTGCACTATAATAAGGTAACTATGCTGTTATCTTTATTTCTCGGTGTTTTCAACACTGGACTTTAGTTGTCTGTACCATAGAAAATAGATAGTCAAACTACAGTGATGAGTGCTATAAAAATACCTATAAATAATAAACAGGAAACAGCACAACATAGCAAAATGGTAGTATTCCATCCGTTAGAATACTTTTTTTTTTTTTTGCTAATTGTCAATAATACCTAGCATGTGTGGTCATCAGTACCTAAAAGGATAGCTGTCTTGTAAGGGGACTTACTAGAGAAATGTTGCACACGCTGTTTTCTCACTTTCGTTGAGAATAATTTTGCAACTTTCACATTTTTTTGCTGTGAAATTTGGGGAAACAGCTATTCTTACATTGAAAAGATGCAAAATATCAAGGTTTGAATTTGAATTATGACATTCAAAGACACCTTCCACTCAGAATGCACCAGTGCTACCCAGGACCACTAAGATAAGAGCTCAGTGGGGGAAAAAAAAGCAGTCTCTGAATCCCAGCACCACTCCCTTGCACCCACCAACA
This sequence comes from Gopherus flavomarginatus, assembly GCF_025201925.1. NCBI lineage: Eukaryota > Metazoa > Chordata > Testudines > Testudinidae > Gopherus > Gopherus flavomarginatus. The sequence continues at coordinate 27,179,178 of NC_066622.1, forward strand.
TATAGGACCACCATTTAAGATGACTGCCTGGCTACTAAGGAGCTGGTGGGGCTGAACATGTGTATCTATTTGCACTAAGAGATGATGAAGGGTGTCTCTCAGCAGTGAGGAGATGGCATATCTGCTGTGGCTTGCTCTTGCAGTCTAGCATCTCTGTGAGCCAGCCTGTCCTTGGCAAGAATCAAGATATTTAGTAAACGTGCATTATCTTGGAGTTTAAGGGATAGTTAGTGAACTCAAAATATGTAACATCATGAAACCAGGATTCTGGTTTTGGCCTCTCAAACAAAGGGATGCTTCTAAGCAATAAAAACCTCATACTATTTATGTATTTAAAGAAACAAAGTATGGTACATACAAACTGACTCAGTTTCTGCTCTCAGTTACACTAATGTAAATATGGAATAACTTTATTAACTTAACTGGTGTTGTTCCAGTTTTTACACTGATATAACTGATAGCAGAATGTGACCTTATATGCTATTATCATTAAAACACTGTAATTCATTATCTGTTTGCCTAACAAAGAACAGACATTTAATCCACATTTGTTGCTATTTCATGCTTATGGTATATATCCTGTTGATGAAACACGTTATTCTAAATTCAAGTTCTGGAGTTTATTATTTTTTGTTCTCATTTCTGAGGACCACAACTATTTTTCAAGAGCAGCCGTATGTAAGTTTTTCTTTAGTTTGTGCCAGCTATGGAAAAAGGATAATGGGAAAAAATAAATCACAAATATGACAATAGTAGCGGCTGGCATGAATTGCCCTTTTTTTAAGTGTACTGTATTTATTCCTTAGATGGAAGTGTGTGTTGTTTGATTTTTGAAAACCAGGGATATAATCCTTAGTAAATTTTCACGACACCTGCACCATCTATCAGCTAAGATTATGAGAAGTCATAAGACAAGACATACTACAAAATAGAATTATTATTATATTTATCTGCATTGTGGTAGCACTTGGAGGTCCCAATCAAAGATAGGATCCCTTTGTAGTAGGCACTGTTCACCCACAAAACAAGAAGATGGTCCATGATGTCATAATAATTCCATGATCATGTATGTGTCATACTTATCAGCTGGTACAAAGGCAGGATGTTCCACCCATTCTCGTTTATTCTTTCACCAAAATTGCCATTTATAGCACATGCTTATATATTCTACTTGCTTTTTCTGTTAGATGTTTATATGTTAGCAGTTTGTAAACAAATTAACTATTTTCAAAATTATTCATTCAATACAAATAAAATTGTCTGAATAAAACACCAAGAAATAGGATAATGTTGAGATTTTTTTTAGACTGTGCAATATATTCATGTCTATTTGAACTCAGGCTGACAACTCTAGTTAAAGCTTCACAGCAAAAGAGGCAAAAGGGCATATTTTCAATTTTGCCGTGCTCTTGTAATAAAAAAATGATAGAATAGAAATGGCATAATTCTGCCTCCCGTGGAATGTTTTGACTTTGAACATTTTAAAGGAGAGGCAATAGTGAGACAGCCAAAAGCAGCAATCCTTACTAAGGTAAAATTCTCATTGAAGTCCTGAGTAAGGATTAGACTAAAAAACTCAATCGCACAATTAACGCTATAAGTTTAATTGATTAAAATAAGCACCAATGGGATGGAAATAAAGCATATGGATTATATCTAGGTTTAATCTAGTTGGCCACTGGATGTCACTGACAGCCTCAGAAATACAATGGAATACATGCTGCATTTGTCAACTATGCACAGGTAATGAAAGGCCAGCTACTCATCATCCATGGAATTTAGGCATCTTTTGCGGGGGACAACATCCTTGAAAGGCAGAACTGCTGGAATTTTTTAAGTGCTTCTCAATGCAAATGTTTATCACAGTGGTGAGGGAAGCAATGGTTTCCTCTCATGTAAAGGATGGATTTAGGAACATCAAAATACTCATCATATCCAAAAGTTGGAGGGCAAGCCAATTACCCAAAAATCACATATTTCTCAATAGATAAATAGTATTTGACTCAGAATTTCATGTGATCCATGAATCAAACAATTTGGCAGTTCAAAACATTTCAGATCACTTCTTTCTTAATTTGCAAAAAAAAAAATGGTGCTTTTGTCTTTCCCCTTAAACTGTGAAAGAGAAGTGCCAAATTCTCACATGAGGCGTCGTCATTCTTGTAATATTCCTGTCCCAGCCGGAAGCAGAAAATACTAGAAAGCCCAGTTCTGTTGGCTCAGAGAGTATGGATACTTCAGAAAAGTATCTGACATTTTGGGTGCTTGTCTGAACTTAAGTGAATTTCCCAACTTGTGGAGATTTTCCACCTGTCATTGCCTATAGCTCATATACTGTCCATTAACAGGACACAAAATTGCTTTCATCACGGAAGCTGAAAAATATTAGGGCAGATCTTGAAGTTCTTTAATGAGGCAAAATAGTCATTGAAGTCAGTAGGAATTTGGCCTCACTGAGGACAGTAAATTCATGCTTGTACTCTGCAGTGTTTTTAACATTGCTAAACAAGATTATTAGTAACTAAACACATTTCTAGAAAGAACAGATGGGATTCAAACACCATGACTACCATCAGGATGCACAATAATGGGACAATAGGTATCAAGTTACTGGTACTGCAATGCCTAAGCAAAGGAGACGAGATGACAGTTGCATGGTAGTGACTTAAAACACTACTGTCACGCTGCAGCTAGGCCACTGTAGAGCTTCAGTATAGATACTTATTACAGCAGTGGGAGGGGTTCTCTCATTGCTGTAGGTAACCCACCTCACTGAGAGGCAATAGCTAGGTCCACAGAAGAATTCATTCATCAACCTAGCGCTGTCTTCACTGGGTGTGGATTTTTCACATCCCTGAGAGACATAGCTATGCCAATGTACCTTTTCAGTATAGACCAGCCCTAAGCCTTTGAGCTGGTCTAGTGTGGACTAGATGTTTCCAGAAGGCTGAGCTGACTGCTTCTGTAGCAGTGCTGGACCTGTCTTTGACAAACCTGACTTCATAAATGGCTAAAACCCTGTGCAACACACTGAAAATTCAGGGGTTAATGTTCATAATAAGATCACATTTAGAAAAACATAAAACAGATGTTTATATCAAAATATGGTAATCCCTCCCCTCCCCCCAGAGCCAAACATGAAAAAGATGTTAAGCTAAAGCATGCATGTTAATAGTTCTCTTCAGACATTTTACTCTTTTTCAGATGCATAGATGTTCAGAAGAATCATGGTCAAAGCAATTGTGGGTAACAGTCAAAAAAAAAAGAAGTCACTCTTGGCTTGAGCTAATGGAGCTGCTTTTTTATCTCAATAGGAAAGAACTTTTTTTCTGCCGGGCTGTATTACGATTGAATTATTCCTGTAAATTAAAACTATTATTCAGAATGTATGATGCCAGACAGGTTACCTGCACAGAGGTATACTGACTACTCAAGTGTTTTTGAAGAAAAAATACAAATAGTATTTGGAGTTATATAATGACATTAGGAAATCATACCCTTTTATGGCTAGTTCCATAGTAACAGCCAGACATGACAGCATAAGTCAGAAATGTAGCACAAATAATACATTACTCATGATGATAGGAACTCAGCAATTCTGAACACCTTTTTGCAATTTACAGTGTTACTACTTCAGTCAATTGGCACAGGGTGCAGATCCAAGTCTTTAGATGCTACAGCTTCAACATGACTTTTTCAGAAGAGTCAGCTCAACTGTGTGTCCAAATCCTGCTTTAGCATGTGTGAATAGATGTGAGCATGCACAAATATGTAATTTCATAAGTTTAAATAGCCAGTTTTGAGCAGTTGGGCCTGTAAATAGAGTTCTCCAGGGCTAAATCTATAAATGCACAGATATCAATAAAGGTAGGGACCATGCTGTTAGGCACTAGCTATTGGAATAGGAAGAACATATAATGCATGTTTCAGAGATAGTAATGAACATTGTTTCAGCACACACAAGACCGAACTCTAACCTCATTTTCACTAGTATAAATCCTGAAAAACTGCATTGAACAGAAAATGTTTCTTCAGATTTACTACAGGCTTCCAAGCTCAGAGTTTGGCTCTCAGTCATTAAAATAGGTCAACAGCAGGAAATAGATAACGTGTAAATTATCTAGAGTATAGCCACTGCACATATTAAGCCCATGGGCTAAGCCAGGGGTGGCCAGAGCCTGAGAAGGAGCCAGACTTTACCAATATACATTGCCAAAGAGCCACAGTAATATGTCAGCAGCCCACTATAAGCTCCCCTACCCCTGCTCCCAGTGCCTCCTGCCCACCAGCAGCCTCGTGGATCACCATCTCCCCTTCCCTCTCCACACCTCCCGATCCGCTGTTTTGTGGCACGCAGGAGGCTCTGAGGGGGAGCGGGGTAGGAACGAGGGCGCTGCAGGCTTAGGGGAGGGGGCAGGGCCTGTGACAGAGCCAGGGGTTGAGCACCCTTCGGCACATTGGAAACTTGGTGCCTGTAGCTCTGGCCCCGGAGTCAATGCTTATACAAGGAGCTGCATATTAACTTCTGAAGAGCCACCTGTGGCTCCAGAGTCACAGGTTGACCATCCCTGGGCTAAGCACTTGGGTTTGGTCAAAGAGTACAGAGCACAGGTCAGATGTGCATGGGAAACAGTGCCTTAAAGCCTGAGGGCTGCTCTAACTTATGCCAGGCTACAAGGGCCACAGGGGCCAAAAATGCCACCAGGGACAGTGCAGCAAAGGATATTCCAGGCACATCGCCTTTCCTCCAGCAACACTTCCACTACTATGCTGGCAACAGGGATGTCTTAACAACCCATGTTGTTCTGTGTTTCCATATAGGGTGGGGAGGGAGCTGGGGTGCAGGAAGGGGTGAAGGCTCTGGCTGAGGGTGTGGGCTCTGGGGTGGGGCCAGAGATGAGATTCAGGAGGGGGCTCTGGGCTGGGGCCAAGGGGTTTGGTGTGCAGAAGGGGGATCAGGATTGGAGCAGGGGGTTGGGGTGTGGGAGGGTGTGAAGGGTTCGGGCTCCTCCCGGGCTGCACTTACCTCAGGTGGCTCCCAGAAGCGGCTAGTATGTTCGGCTCCTAGGTGGAGGGGCTAGGGGGCTCTGCGTGCTGCCCGTGCCTGCAGATACCATGCCACAGCTCCCACTGGCTGCAGTTCCTGGCCAGTGGAAGCTACAGAGCCAGCACTCAGGGCAGGGGCAGCGCGCGAAGTCCCTGTGACCGCCCCTGCACCTAGCAGCTGCAGAGATGTACCGGCCACTTCCAGGAGCCGTGCAGAGCCTGGGCAGGCAGGGAGCCTGCCTTAGTCTCATTGCATCGCCAACCAGACTGGGGTCCCTTTTCGACTAGGCATTCTGGTAAAGAACAGACTCCTGGAAACCCTATTTCCATAGGGTCACTCTTGCACTGGAATGGTCTTCCCTGGACCAGATTTACCTTGGAGATGAGTGCAAAGCAGCACATCACCCTCCAGACTCTGGCCTCAGATGTTTTTTACTAGTTCCTGAAACTTAATCCAACTGAAACATTGTTTTCTTACAGAAAATAAATTCATCTCTTAAAATTGCTCTACTATTGAAAGTATTGTAGATGGAGGATGCTCACAGCATGTAGGAAAGAACTTCAAAACTCCACCTCAGTATTGGTAAGGTCACAAGGCCAAACACTAAAGGAAATGTATAGGCTGATAGAACCAATCACTAGCCTCAGGCCTTGTCTACACTACAGGGGGAGATGGATCTAAGTTACACAACTTCAGCTACATAAATAACATAGCTGAAGTCGACGTACTTGGAGCTACTTACCGTGGGGTCCACACTACACGATGTCAACAGGAGACGCTCTCCCATTGACTCCGCTTGTGCTGCTCGTTCAGGTGGAGTACAAGAGTCAACAGGAGAGCAATCTGTGGTTGATTTAATGGGTCTTCAGTAGACCCACTAAATCAACCGCCAATGCACCAATTGCCACGTGTCAATCCCCCCGGTAAGTGTAGACAAGGCCCCAAAAAAACAATTTGCCATGCTTAGCTCAGTTTGTAGCTCTTACCTCAGGGCCTGGTTTATTCTTCAACAAGAGACAAGGAAATCTGGAACAGTAACAAAGTAATAGTCCTGTTCTCAGCCTAGATTATGGGGGCCTTTAGCCTCCAGCCACTCCATAGTTAGGACGTTCCCCACTCCAGGAGGAACCACAAGGTCTACTCACAGTCTTCTGCTGCAGACACAGAAGCGGGTACTCCCAGCCCTCTCCTGGTCCCAGATGCCTTCATTTATACCACCTAGGTGGGAATCAGCCACCTCAAACACCTGATGCTGTCTAGCTGTGTCAGATGATTCCCAGCACCTGTCTGCCAGGCTCCTCTCCAGAATAGAGAAGGCCGCTCACTCCCCACCGCCAACGCCACTCCAGCCCTTAAAGGGGCAAGCTGCCCTGTAACAGAGTGCAACCAGAGGGACCAGAAAGGTGCCAAAAGTGCAGCTAGTCCTACAATCAAAATTGATTGCCAGTGCTGTTAACATTGGGTAAAGCAAAACTGCTGTTAGCAATGGGGAGGGGAGGGTTAGAAAACTTCCCTGGGCTAGATAGGGTTTGAAAATTTGAAAATGTGAAAATTAACTAATTCGGTCTTGTTTAATTTGACCATTTAAATAGGTAATCTAACTGGACTTTTTCGCACACCTAACACCTCTATCTATTACTGAGCTGCTCTTTTCCTAATGTAAACTTTTAATATATTAAATATTTTGCATCAGATTACATTGCACTGGCAGTAAAATTACTTGATATATACACGTGTATGCATATATATGGTGACACACAGCCCTGCTAAAGTTCCCCCTGGTTGGACACTTATCAGTTGCTCTGTTTGGACCTCACACACTGGGCTCATGTGCTTTTAAGTTTCTGTTGGACAGAGCATGCTGCAGCACTCTTCCCCCTCCCCCTCGCTGGCACAGACTCTGTTATCCCTTCATGGAAATGGGATCAGCTGGTCCAACCTCCCAAGCCATCATGGACCAGCACTGACATCCCAGATTCCACAGCAGCTTAAGCACACACTTTCCCAGAGCTCCAACCTTGTGGGCACAGTGGGTTTTTAGTTCACCTCTTCATTGACACATGATGGATGAGGGCAAACAGATACATGGGCTTTGAAGGGTTCCAAAACCCAATTAATCTTTACTTCAGCTAGCACAAAAAATATACAAATCTAAACAAACAATAAAACACCTATATACTTTCCCCTACTTCAGTTTCTTTTCTACACTTGAGCATTCTTTGGTCATAGGTCAGAGTCCTTTCAAGAATCCAGGCTCTGTCTCTCCCCACCCTCTCCTTCAAATCACAGAGCTGCCATTCACTCACTGCTGCAATGCATGCCACCCTTCCCTCTAAAATGGCTGCTGAGAGACTCTGCTTTTGTAACCTCCCAATGCCTTTGTCAGGTGACCACCTGATCAGCCTCATCAGGTGATCATAGGTCACAAACCATGTGATCCATTGCTTAATTACCACGCCCCCTAGAGGTTAGACTTGCAAACCTGATTTTGCCTGGGCGGTGGCCATGTCTTTGTGCAAGGGTGCTATGTTTAAATGGATGATCATCAAATCTAGTACCCCTCCATTGTTAGCTCTGTGTCACCACTTTGGAATGTTAGTCCAAGATATGGAAGTAAAAAAAACAGCTGGAAGGGAAAGACCAGCCTTCCAATCAAAATGGAGGTTGTAGTCTGACAGTGATACGTGTAGAGACTCCCCAGTATCAAACAGAATTCCTAAACTTTAAATGGACAGATTACCCCTAACCCTATACAAAGCCCTCCTGCTCTCATTCGTCTCCCTGCTGCTTAATTTTCCTTTTTTCCATTAATGGCTGGCCAAAGAGGAATTTGTCCTTGCTAGACTGAAGAGACACTGAGCACTTGTACTCTATGGGATGTATATTATATAGAGTCGCTCTATGTGCTATAAGGACTATAACACAAATCTCCAGTTACTGCAGATTACATTTTTTTTTCGTTGCTCATCTTCTTCTTCTGCTTTCTCATCTTCTATTTCACTTCTGCTGATAGGTGCCCCCCAGTCGTGTTGCACTTCATGTGTTGCCTGTTTCATCCAAGGGCTTTTGACCATAGGCTCTGTTCTATTTCAGAACACTGCTTAAATGTTTTCACATTCTTGCAAGTAACGCATTAGGTTTGTATTTGCCCTTTATTCAGCAGGAAAATGGTCTAGGAAACTGGGTTTCTTCTTATTTTGCAAGGAGTTTGTGACAGCTGACAAGGCACACTGCTGTAAGGAATAATTAAAAACTCTGCAGTAACATCCATTGAAGCAGACGATATATAACACAACGAGTTTTGCAAGTAATAGCAGCAGCAGCAGCAGCACCAGCACTGATGGTGGTGGAAGCAGCAAGTGTAACCAGAGAAGTAGATAGCTGGGTTGGTGGACCATGCAACAGCTCTGTTCCACTATTCTTTTATTTTTCTCTGCATGAAAGTGATGAAATGTCAGCTGTTTTTGTATGTGTGAAAGATCTTGTACAGGGGACTCATGTGTAAGAACATGCACATGGTGTTTTTACAGCAAAAATAATGTTGGTTTGCAATACCCACATATATAGTATTTTTACTAGAGCTGTGACAGCTTAGAAAAACCTAGTGGGAGGGCAAGCTTGCCTGGGGGTGTATGTTTGTATTTGTATGTGTGTTTTTAAAAGAAAACCCACATTTAAATCAGTTCAGGAGTGAAAAGTGGGGGAAAATAATAGAAAGGAAACAAAAGAGAAACACAAGACATGGAGAGCAAAGAAATAAATCACAATGAAAGGGATACAGGTTTCACCTGTGCCTTGAGCTGTGTGTGCGTGTGTGTGTCTGGGGGGGTGATATTAACTGATGTGTGTATGTCACTCACAAGTCTGGTGTGTATGTCACTCACAAGTCTGATGTGAACACACCAAACCTCTTCTCCACCACCTGTGTAGCACACGCCCAGTAATGATTTACAAGGTCTGACTCAGGTGTGCGCTGTGGTTATGGCAGTGGATTCACTGCACCAGGCACGGACTGGAGAGCGCTCTAAATGTGTTATACTCTAAATGTTCCATGTAAACAGTGCTGGCACACTCTAAAAGGTATCTAGTTTGCATTGACAGAGAGTCCCCTTTCAAAGAGGACTATTTTAAGTTGCTGGAGGAAACTTTTAGAGTGTGCCAGCATGTCTACACAGGGCACTTGGAGCAATGGTAGAGAGTTGTACAGTCACTGCAGCCTGTGGCATGCCCCAGGAGCAAAGGACACAAGCTCAGGAGTAGGAGAAGCTTCAGCAGAGGAGTCCTCCAGGGATTCTCCATCAGCAGTGCTCCAGGCAAGTTATGGGAGGGCAGAGAACACCACCACAGACACAAAGGGAACTTGGCTCTCCTGCAGTGACCAACAGGCTTCCCCCTTTTGCTGCTGCTACCACTTCTTGTATTATCATAGCTGCCACCACAGCTTGGAGGCCGAGACAGAGACCCTTTTGCATTCAAAACAGGTAAATGATGCATGAGAGCCTGATTGCTCATGCCAAATTGTGCACACATCTGTGAGTTTTTGAATGCAGCAATGTATGCAGACTGCAATCCACATACACTATACAAAGGTATCATACAGATCTCAATTCCCAGTTTAGCCAGGTACTCAAGCCCAACATTAAGCATGTGAATAATCCCATAATTTAGACGTTCATGATTTTTTTTCCTTTCCCTTACGGTCAGTGCTCTCCCCATACATAGGGTGACAATTCAGTGCATTTGAGTAGTCCTCCTACTGTCAGCCTCCACCATGCCTTCAATTACATGTGTGAAAACTCATAGATTATGCACAGTTGGCATAGTCTGAAAACAGTGAGAGTAATGCACAAATGTTCCTGAAGACCTCATTTGGCCTTCAGAGCCTCTGTTATTGGTGATGATGCATCAGATAGAAAGAACTTGCCTCAGCTTTACTTTTAGACCCAGAACAACAAAGGGACTTTGGTGCCTAAAAGCCAGAGTTAGGCACCTCAAGTTACATTTACACTATGAGCTAGGGGGTTGTGATTCCCAGCTCACATGTGCATGCTCATGCTAGCATAAATTGTAGTTAGTGTAGCTGCCAGAGCATGCAGAGCAGCCGTGGAAGTATGGCTTAGCCATACCAAGTACAACTCAGCTGAACCCCTTGGGTACATACTTTGCCATTGCTGCTCATGGTATCACAGCCACATTACTACTCATATTCACGCTGTCTCTCATCAAGCTAGTGTGAGTATGTGTATGCAAGCTGGGAATCAGACCACTAGCTCAGTGTAGATGTAGCATGTGTCACAGTTTTAGGTACCACTGTAATCCACAAACTCACACTTGGCTGCTGCCTAATGCTGTAGGCACCTAAACTTATTCAGTACCTAAGTTTCTGCAGTAAAAGTTTCTGCCTTTGATCATTCACACTACTGCCTCTCTCTAGGTGTCCAGACACCTACCTCATGCCTAAGCCCTGGTGCAATCCCCTGAGGGAAGATAGACAGAGAGGAGACCCTATATCTTGGTTGTGGGGCTGGATCAGGTAGCTGGGCTCAGAGGCCACCTAGCTCCTCACAAAATGGCCAGGAGATGGAAACCTCCCTTATAATGCAGTGGTTAGATTATTTACGTGTGATGAGAGAGACCTGGGTTTATTTTCTTCCTCTGCCTGATGAGAAAAAGGGATTTAAATAGAGGCTTCCCACCTCTCAGCTGAGTGCCTTAACCACTGGGCTATAGATTCTTTCACTGGCCCAGTAACAATTTAATTAACCTGAAATAACTTCAAGAGATTGAGACACCCACACTCCATAGTTAGTACACTCACCTCAGTGGTGTGGAACCCCATTCAAATCCCCTCTGACCAGACGGAGGGGAGTAATTGAATCATGCTCTCCCTAATGAGTGCGCTGAAGGTTATAACAAAGCCTTCCCCCCACACAGCCATTGTGTGTGGAGTTAACCTGCCTCCCTTATTTCCATCAGAAATAAGTTAGGTATCTAAGCTGCTTGATTCCAGAAGTGGGCATTCCCGGCTGTGGATCACAAGCAGAGGTAGGCATGTCCCTGCAGCCTGGACTTATGTGCCAAATTCTGTGACAGGGACAAGGCTTAGGCTTAGGACATACCTCTCTCTTTAGCATTTCTGTGATGGTTCCCAGGAACACTCAGAGTTGTGAGGCATCTTGCTACCACCTGCCCTTACTATGAGGAAGTCTCGTTTGTGCCTGCTATGGATCAGTTCCCTGAATCCACAAGCCTCTGGCAACACAAACACTATCTTTCAGGCCTCTTCATGCCTTGCACTCTGGAGAGGTTAGCAATAGGCACACACTAGCCCCCACGTCCTCTGAGCATCTCTGTGGAGAGCGCCTCCACTAAACACCCCCAGAATGCTCAGATTCTCTACTCGCAAAGGCCAGCTTACTGGATTCAACTCAAGATCACTACTCTGGTTATCACACAGCACTTAGATATATTTATAGTGAAAACAAGTTTAAGTTTATGATCAAAGAACAGAGATTCAGCTGATCGTAAGAAAGCATACTTGAAGCAAATGGTTTATATAAAACAAAATCATAACACTTGATAGAGAAGACAGTGGATATGGAATCCAGATGAAGTCACTTTTCAGAGATAAAGAGTACTTAAAGTGCTAAGATTTTGATGCATGTAGTTTTTGCATATGTGAAGATTTTAGTGGATCAGGCTGGGGTTGATAGAGGGGATTTAGGACAGAGGGTGTTTAGGCTAGCTGATACTGGGGGAGTGGGATTAGAACCTTCTCCTCTATTTTTCTCTATGTTCTTGAGCTTTTGGAGAGCAGTTTCCTCCTTCCAGCTTCTCACCTTCTGAAGTTCGTAGCTCAGATAGAAAGAAAGCTTCCTCTCCTGCTTGGGATATCTGTAGCTGGGAATGACAGTGAAAGGGGATCTCTGGAGAGATGATTTTGGAGAAGCTTTTCTGACTGTGTCTCAATTTTAGTGGAGTATCAGGGGCAAAAATCTGGCAATAATAGAAGCTTATTTGCAACTTTAATGTTCTTTAACTTGCTACAGAAAATAATGGAAATTAAGAGGCATAGGCAAGGAAGAAAATATGGTTTTAGATAAGATTTGAAGCAAGGCAGCAGGTCAGTTAGGCAAGGAGATACAGAAAAGTTGTTCCAAGTGCCAGGAGGGGCAGAGAAGAAGACTTGCACCAACTAACTCTTTGTAGCATGGGAAGAGCACTGTTGGCTGCTATTACACTGGTATCTGGAATACTACCTTCTAAAGGAATGCATTCAGAGATTACTTTAAATTTTCTGTCCCTTTCTTCATCATCACACTACTTCACTATACTAATATATACAGTAACTCAGGTATTTCATAAATCATGTATTTATATATGATGGCTAATAGTATAATAACTCTGAATTCCTCTCCAGTGTCTCTCAATGAGAATAACTCTAGATGTCTGACTCACACTTGTTCTGTCTTGGGCTTGTTAAAGCCAATACGTTAGTTGTGCGTGATGATTCAAATGGTGTGGTGGTTTCTATTAAGTACTGGAAAAAATCCCCTTTAGGAATCTAGCTAAAAATGCATAAATTGTTTAATGTGAGGTCTCTGCAGATGACTGATAAAAACAAAGTTAGCTGCTCTAGGCTAAGGAAGGATTTGAAACAGTTTCCTCTGTAGAGGCACACTGATTGGTTTAGATGACAATTTTTGCAAGAGAAATGTAAAAGATAAATGGTAGCATGCTAATGTGGAAGAAACTAAATGAGACTTCTCATATTTTTAGTTTAAAAAAATCATATTAAATGAGTTAACCATCTGGTCCATAATTATATACGGCATGGCTTGATCATTATGCAATGATGAACTTAGCTAAAAACTCACCTGATGCAAGAACTTGGTATCTGATTATTTCTAAAGTGTTCCCTGTGTTATCCTGAAGATGCAGGAAGTAAAGTTTTCTTACTACTAACAACAGCGCACAATTTGGCCGTTTGTTTATTTGGAGTAATTGCAAACTCCAGACTATCCATCTTGTTGATATCAAAGAGCAGATATTGAAGAAAAACGCACACATCTATCCTAGTGTGGATCTCTGAAAATCTTTGCTTCTTCCACCAACACCGTTAGCAACTGTTCATTGACAGATTGTTTCAGATTACATTGTATATATAATAGGAATGACTTACTTGAGGTTTCTTGAGTTCCCTAGTTCCATTCCCATGAGTTCACAGACATTAGCTCAAGTGCTTAAAAGTCAAGTGTTTCCATGGCAAATATCCACCAATGTCCCTTTTATCTAATGCAATGGCATAAAGCCCACTCCTTTGTTCCATCACTCTCTTTCAGTGTGTACACAGTTCCAGTAAAGGGCAATATCATGTATTAGGCTATGTTGGAGACATCAAGCCAGATTTTAAAATGTAATGGTTCTGTTTCATATTTTTCTGACCACTGAAAACAATTACATCATAGGCAACAGTGAAGATAGCTGACAGCCTCTTCAGTCTCCACACACACACTATAAATTGATAGGTAATGTTTAGGTTTTTGTTCATGATAGTCAAAGCTCCTAGTGTTATTTTATTTATATTAACATCCTGAATGTGGATGAGAGCCAGGTGATAGATTTTCTGCACTTTGATCTTCACTTATTCACCATACAAACAGGATTCTTCTCATGCAGACACATTGTGTGTTATTTTTGCATTTGCACCATGTGAGAGGCAACAATTGTACCACCACAGCTGACCAGCCATTTTATCAGCATTTGACTTGGCTAATACATCTCAAGGCTCCTGTACAACTTTTGGTTTTTGAACTGTTACCATAGCTCCTCTGTGGTAAAGCTTATTACCCCCTGATACTGTCTCTTGTAGTCTTGACACTGGCCAAAGTGTCTCCAGGCCGTAGTTCTCAAAATGGGGACTGGTGGGCCATAGAGTTGACAAATAATTGCTGCTGACTCTTCCTCCTCATTTCCAGCACCTCATTTACACAGGCATCCACCCCATTCATTGTGAAGAAGATGCTGACGACCTGGCTGCCTCCCCAGGGAGAGAATTACCTTCAGGGACATGAGATTGAAGCTTCTGGAATGAGAGGAGTCAGAATCTGACAATGGGTACCAGACCTGCCATTTGGAGAGGAATGTCTAGGAATGAGAGAGTGAGGAGGATCAGACAACTGAGTGGTATACCTAGAGGGAGAAGAGTACCAGGTGGCAGCGAAAAAGTTGTAGGGGTAGAACAATTCAGCAGGAAGTGTTTACTTTCAACACACATTCCAAGTCTTAGCTAGAAAATAGCTATATTAGATATTGTGTCTCACTTAACAAGCTGCCGTAACAGCAGTGACCAAGAGGGCAGCAGCAGTTCGTGGAGGCCATGCTTAAAACTTTTGTGGAGCTAGGTATTCTCAATTGCACGCCCTTTGATGTAGAAATCCTTCCCAATGGAAATCAGGATCAGCCAAGTTTTAGAACTTTCAGAGTACAATCCAAGGTGTGTTTCTCTGCTTTTTCCTATATCAAAAAGTCTAGAAGTATCTTTCTTTGTGACAGAACAAGAAAACCAAAATGTCAAAACTGCTTAGGAGATACGGAATGAGCCCCTTTTGGATTCAACTAATGTTTTGAACTTCTGTATATGGTGACTGGATGCTACCATGATGGGCACATCAAAAATTATCTCCTTTCCTCTTTTCCACATCCTATCTGCTTCCCATGTCCACAATCTCTTCCTTCTCCTGTGCATTCCAACCCCAGCAACAAGGCACTCCACAATGCATCCCATGCCTTTGAACCTAGGAAAGCTCTGGAGTTTGTGAGACTGGAAGTCAGCAGCTAAACTGACCAGATCTGCCCATACTTTGATAAACATCTCCTGGAAATGAAAATTATTCTAGATTTAGTAACAGGGATACTTATTAGGGAAGACTTTACCTCAAAGCTTTGGTTTGGTTCAGATAATCAACCCTAATTGTGTATGGCTTAATAAAGTTTCTTCAAAATTCTTCATTCTACAGTTACTTGAAAATCTCATAAGACCTGATTAGCACTTAAGAAATTTTGGGTAACTCCTACTCTGGTCAAACCACAAAAAAGCTTCTTGTGATAGTTCTTAACTGAACCTGAGTGTAGAGCAAGGAGATAAACATAAAATAAATTTAATTGAACTTTTCTGAACCTTAGAAAAATTCTTTGGAATTTTTTGGTGAAGGTTCAGGTTGGTTTTCATTTTATTTGATCAAAAAACTGATTGATTAATTGAAATTTAATGGAATCTAGAGATTTCACAAGTTTGACTCTGTACCTTTGACTTGGCATACTGATGAACATCTCCTTCAAAGCATTTGAGCAACAGAAATACCCTGCAGATAGAGGCTTGTTGAGAGTTACCACAATTTCAGATGAATAGTCATATGCTGTCTGTACATATCTAGAATTAATGTGAAATCCTGTCTTCTTTAAAGATGACTATTCAAATAAAAGTAAGAAATAAAACACCTGGTATTTTTAGAATGAGTAATATTGTAGTTACTCCCACAAGGAGTTGGAAGACCATGTAGTACATTGCTGTAGCCTGCCCAAGATGTGATTATAATCTCTCATTTATTATGTGTTTATAAGAAAAGATTATTATCAGAATACACAGCAATGTACGTTTAGTATATTAGCATTAGGTCTCTTTTTGTAAGGTACCATGGAATCTCAGTATGTTCAGTGACTGCAGGATAATCTTTCTGATTTCTATCTAAATCCATACAAAACTGAGAGAAAGAATCATACAAGAAAGAAACAGTTCATCTTCAAAGTGTCTTAGCTGAACCCTGGAAGTAATTCAAATTTTAGATTTGCTTATTGGAGCTATGTGCCAACTCAGGAAATACATATTAAAACATATATTAAAAATTATGTACATACCTGGTAGATAATTTGAGAGATGAAGGACTGACCCCCTTCTACTAATTAAAAATTAAATGAGATTTTAATGAAAATCACAAAGTCACACTTCAGTACATGGAAATGTATTCAATCTCAGCCAATCAAATAGTAAAAAACTTCATTAGGAGAAACATGGTAGTTACTCAGGCAAAGTGCATATTATTTGTATTGATTAAGTCATATGCTGTAGTTCTTTAAGAGTAAATAATGGAATTATTGACTATAGCCATTCAATCTTTAATAATGATTTAGGCCAGAGATTGTAGTAGAAGGAAGAAGTGACACCCTATGGCCAAAATAAAGTTCGAGAGATAAATATTACAGCAAGAGGAAGAGCATGTTCATCACCCAATATATGGCAAGAGTTATTTAGCAAAACTGATCTTTTCATAGATAGCAGGGCTATAGTCTCCTATTTTTATTTGTCTTAAATAAATGACAAATTATCCATTCTTAAAGATACCTATTACAAATTTTGAAGCACATTTTTATAGTCCATTAGAAAAAGAGGGCTAACAGTCCACATTCCAAATAAGATAGTATGGGGAAACTTACTTCTCCAGTGAGATCCAGACTAACACGGCTACCTCTCTGATACTTTACTTCTCCGTTACATCTTTGTCCATGTGTCTGTATATCTAGATGGTACCAATCACTGTATTATCTATATATCACAATTTAAATGGAACTGCACTGGGGTCAGAGAAGAGAATTTGGCTTTATAAATGTGAGATTGTCAGATGATCATAAAGGTCCTGATTCTGCCACCTTTACTCTTGTTGAGAAGTACTTTATTCTGAAAGGGGTCCCACTGATTTCACTAGGCTGAAGTAAGGTATCATTCTAGGTTAGTAGGGTACAAAATCACGGCCAAAATGGCTAAGAGTCATTCATTTTCCCGTTTTAAAACAATATTTACAGATGCAGTCAATAAGATCTGTGAATCTCTTTACCTGCATCTTTTCTGCCGGTCGTTACATCATCTATCTTTTTTGTCTCAAGAGCTGGACAGTGTGATAGTGTTTCGTACCACAAGGGGATCTTAACAGAAAACATTACTGCATTTATATGGGATTTCCAGTACGCTTTCAGACATTCCTTTGCTAATAAACTTCCTTACCACAACTAGTAATGTGCAGGTGTTCATTTTTAAACAATGAAATGTCAGTTTAAAATGTGTTTAAACCAAATCCTACAAAAACAAGATTAGTCTTACATACCATGAGCTTTCATGTTGCTTCCCTTTATTAGTGAATTTAAGGATCTTCCCTTCCCATCTCTGATCATTACTGATGAGTCAATGAGTTAGCCTTTACCAATTGGGACAGTTGAAAGAAAGAAAGAAAGAAAGAAAGAAAGAAAGAAACCCTCAGCATTTTATTCTATACATTATGATAAAAAAGAATCACATAAAAAAGGATTGATTAAATAAAGGAAACCTTCTTACTAATGGATCTTTCCTCACCTTATTTTGGCTGAGGTGAAATGACCTTGCAGAAGGAAGACTGATACACAGAGACAACTATTTATCATAGTTTGTAATTAGTCTCAAATACAGGTTTTGGTTTGTTTTTATTGTTGTTCTTTCAAATCACATTTTGAAGCTGTATTTTCTTGTATGTGGTTTGCTGATGCAACACAGTGGGTATCTTGTGAAATTTGTTTCTGTGGATGTAATGTGACTGGAGGCTTGGAGCAAGGTCTGTATTTGCCTGGTGCATATATTAAGCTTCAGGTGTTTCAGCAATGGGATCTAATCCATAGACAGGAAACTGTATTGTAGCCTGGAGTCTGCTGCAAAGTTAACATGCTCCTGCATAGTTTGTCCTTCTGGTTCTCTTTGAGTCATCATTTTAGTTTGCACTCTCTTATATGCAAGTCTGATTCCACTTCCAGTTTGCAGTCTCAAGGCAGGCAAAACTCTTGTGGATTCTGCACTGAAGTCAATGGGAGTTTAGCCTGCATAAGGCATATAGGGTCAGACCCTTAGAAGCAGAGAGGCATGCCCCCTTATTTTGGTACATATGTCTTATTATTTGTTCCAGCACTAACCTGATTTCAGTGCATGTTATACGGATACTCCAGAATTTCTTTCTGATTGTAGAATTCAGAAAGCGAGAGTTGCCAGTATAGCAACAATTTTTCTTTTGCAGGTTTCATATTTGACAACATAACATCCTGGTTTAATATTACATGGGAAAATAAACAGGAAAGAAATTAATAAATGAACTCATTATCACAGTAAATATCGAACAACCACAAATGTAGGTCTCATTTCATTAATCACTCAGAATCTCAACTTGGCACTTTGTGATTACCAATGGGAAATATTCAGGGAAACCAATATATTTTTTAATGCTTTTGAGAAATTTTCAGCAGTCTGAACCCCGTTTATCTAAAAACTAGAAACCATATCTACACAAACTTGTGCTTGTGATTTATTTCCCACACAAAGCATTCCCATTAGGAAAGTATGTTTCTCAATTTGTTGACCTTTAAAAAAAGCTGAACAATCCAGGGGAAAATAAATAGTTTTTATTCTGCAGCCAAAGCTGAATTTCCTTCTTGTGTGGAATCTTAGATAGGTGCTTTTAGCATTTTCATTCTATCATATGAGAGGTTCCTAATCAAGGACTGAAATCAAAGAAGGAAGCGTGTCTGTATATGGAAAACATCAAATTATCATAATCTTAGGCTCATTAAAAGAATAAAATATATTTCCCTAATCATTCTACTTAAGGGAAGCTGGCAAAAACGTAGATTTCCATGTTATTACCATGAACAATCAGTCTGACAAGTACAGACATTTGGAGTTTCAGCAACTGAATCAATCATTGGCATCATTTGGTGTGCAGTTTAAAAAGTGTCAACTGAAAAAAATGCAGTGGATAATAAAGTTACAACTAGCTGATAAAATATTAAATAAAATATTACATTTATTAGTGACGCTGGGACTTGTTCTTGAAAGATAAGGCATGCATTGTGAGACCACACTAATGTGATTCTCTCCGAATTTTGTACTCCAATTCATAAAGCATAACAAAGCCCACTGAATCTAGTTCTAAAATTATCAATATGAGAATAATTATATGTTGGCATTGATATTGTAGGTATATTTTCCACTTGTTTTTTGCTCTATATGATGAGGGTAGATAAGAGTGATACTTCCGAAATTTTGAAGCAGCAATGCTTATTAGCAGGTCCTTCCAACTTTTGGTTCTGGCCAAACAGAAGTGTTAACACACATTGTCACCTAAGAGCATATGGGCTCATCCGGTAAATAGCATCAGGAAGCATCAGCTAGGGATTAAAGCATTGTACACTGCGAGCAAAATAATGTTAATGTTTTACAACATTTTAATACAGAACATATATAACTTTTGATATTTAATGTTAACTTTGGAGACATTAAGTACAAAGTATTATAAATACCAGGCATATTTGGCTGAAAGTATATAGTATTATAGTTTATTTAAAATAAATTACGGCATTCCTCATGTTTCTCCTTGTTCTACCATATCTCGAGAGCTTATTTCATATTTTTGTTTTACTTTAATTACAGTGCTTTTCAGTTGCATTATCCTGTGATCTGCTACAAGCAGCCAAACACCACTTACTGCTGTTAAGAGGAGGCTCTCTGTTACATCAAAGGATAATGCTGTTAGAGGTGAAAGATTAGTTATATTAGCAATGAAAGCTTTTTCTTGCTATAATAGCTTTTACTGCCTAATGCAAATGGAAACATCAGACTCTATTTTAACATGATACTTATATTCTTCAACAACAAAATGCTACTTTTTGATACAGAACTAAAATAATGAGTGTTCAACAATGTCTCCAGAAATACTTGGCTGTGTCTCCCATGTCGCTCTGTAAAATGAAATCCAAATCTATGCCATGAATATTACTTTGTAACTCTACACACACAACCTCCCACCATTAGACTTTTAAGTCCGAGGCTAATAGCAGATCAGCAGTGCTAGTACATGTTTCACTGGGATTTGGAAAAATCCTTTAAATAGATTTTTATTGGTTTTTAAGAACAAGGTTATTTTGTGTTAATAATGGCATACATTAGGCTTTAGATAATTGCTTTATGTAACTTAAAGTTTTGGCTTTCAGCTAAATAAACACTGTATGTGTTCACAGGTGTATTGTCCTCAAGGGCATTCTGCTTTTAGGGGTGGCAGCTGTTGCCAAGGTGTTGCTGATACAGCACTGTGTATAATTTATTGGAAACAGGTGCTGGGTTATGATGAAGATAGACAGGAAACTAAAGCAGACAACATGTTTAACCACCTTTAAAAAAGTTCAGCTTCAGAAAGACAGTGTCTGAGATGTTTGGTGGATGTTGCCAGCATCTCAGTAAGAGTCTATAAGCTCCCACAAATCACTATAAGGAACAAATTGTACATGAACTTCAGGAATCACTTCCTAATGAGTGCTGTATGCTACACTGCCACTTTTAATTGATTACAAGAAAAGTGTAGTTTGTGTAAGTCTAACAAAAATTACAAAATACCATTCTAAGCTAATTGTTAAAAATTACTTTCAAATGAGGTAATATCCGTTAGATTTCCCTAGCCTATGTACATTGTATTAAGTATATTTGTTAAAGTCTGTAATAATTCCCTTAAATACTGTACAGGGGTTTAATTGTGTCCTTCAGTAGAAGCCCCTATTATTTAATAAATGAAGAATATGGACTATTAAACACAAATATGAAACTGTTTGACTCAAACTTACAGAAGCAAAGAAATTCAGAATTAAAGCTTCTGTGCCACCTGTAACTTGCCCCAAAGTATAAAATACATTCTGCAGTTGCCTGAGATGAATGTGCTACTATGCTATCTATACATGGTGCAATAGATCAGCACAATAGGGTAAGTTAGCAATGGAGCAGTGGCCTGATCCAAAGCACATTGAAATCAATGAAACAACTCTCACTGACCTTGGTGGGCTTTGGATCAGATCCCAGGAGAATAAATGAACTTCTTTATTTTGTGTGGCCAACTTAAGCCATTACTGTTACTTAAACGTTGCTTTTTCATGTCTTACTTTCCTTTGCTTTTATTGTAATTTTAATACAACTTTTGTAACAATAACAAACATTCAATAGGAGTGCATGAGACTGTTTATTCATGGATAAAAGTTTGCATATTTTAGCAAGTAATCTGCAGTTTAATCTTCACTCTCTATAAGATACATGTGCAGTAAATATGCATACTAAATATTTTTAAAGAAGTTGATAAAGTGTGTGCACAGTTTTTAAACCTCAAAACTTAAATATCTTGGTGATTTACATTCAAAAAAATACCCAAAGGCATTAGACCACATTATGGACTAATGGTCTGCCAAATTTCATTTTTTAAAAAATGTTTGAGTTACTATATCTGAGTGTAAAAAAGGCAATTGAAACAACAAAATTTGGTAAGAAAATATTGACCTGAGACTGAGACCTTGTATGCCAAAAATGTTGACAAAACTTTATACCAACCCTAGCGGGCATGTCCTGTTTAATATCTGCAGTGTATGGAAAAAGCATTGACAATTTAATGCTTGTATTAATTTGAAAGAATTTTATGCAGTGGGTAGAAGCTTTACATTACCATTCCTAATCTATACCAGCCTTCTTTTTCTTTCTCAAAGGATAAGTGACTTACAGTGCTGGAAAAAAATACAAGTTCTGTTGAACCAGTACCCCACCAAAAGACTCCTACCTGACCTGAAAGGATCACCCATTCTAGGTGAGAAACAAATCGGTTTTCATGCTCCTTTAGTCCTGGATTTCTCCTTGACACAGATTTAGCACAGGAAAGCAAATAGTTGGTGTAAAAATAAACTTTTTTATTTAAAAAAAGTATACAGAGAACCTTTATTTATAATGAAACCCATTCAAATAAATACTCAGTTAACAAACTTATGCTTTATAATGTTACATACTGTACCAAGTGATGAAATACAACGCCACAAAACAAGTGGTGAAATCTGATGATTGATTATCAGGCCCGTCAAACAAAACTCGCACCAGCTAATGATAATATTTTGTGATGAAAGTCTAATTATGTTCATACTCAATAAGTAAATAAGAATCAAGAATCAATTGCCTCTCTAGCCTAAAGCTTTGCATTTTAGAGAGCTACTCTCTAGTGGCAAATTGTACTGAGAAATGTGGTGGTTTGAGTATATACAACATGGGAGTCTGAACTGAGGCTATCAAGCTGCTGGTGGAGCATGTTTTACGAGGCTATGTTACGCTCATGTTACATGCAGTAGAAGGGAATTGTGATGGAGCTGCGGGTCATAGCCACATGTGAACAAGAAAAGAATAGTTATGTTCTGATGATTAAAGAGGCCACAGCTTGATTACTAGACAAACAAAAACAAACTAGACCCACAGGCTAAGTGAGCTGGCAGCTGATGAAAGGAGAGAGGCAAGGACAGTCCTTTTCCCATCGCTGGCCTCAGTCCTTTCAGAACACATTCACCACTTAGCGGGGGCATGATGTCCCTAAGCTGTCCTCTAACCTATAAACTAAGGATACTGTAGCTTGTAACAAGGCTTGTTTATGACTAGCTACTGTTCTTGGATCACAAAACTCCACACATATAGGCTGCCTATATCTGCTGACACATCCCATGTCTACTCCAGATAGTGTGTTTACAATTTATTAACAATATTATATACCTTAATTCCCAACCTTGGGAAAATGATGGCTGCCAATCACCCACTTGCCCCCACAATCAGTGAGGAGACTGTTTTAACCTTTACTACCAGGGCACTTCATCCTCAGCCTAAAAGCTATGATCCTATTTATCAAATGGGTAAAGGTTAAAACATGATTGTGCTCTGCTGCACCAAACCCACACAACATACTATGGTACCTGAACAATGTAAATGGAATCCCTCAGGAGACAGTAAATCTGAAATCCTCACAAAAGCTTATGGCAGGCATGTCAACGTCTCTAAGGTGGTAAATGTAATCAACTCTTTTATGATTGATGGCTCTGAGGGAGAAATTTCTAGGTGGAGTAGAACTGAGGTTACTTTTGCCCAACCCTCCTTTATTATCACTGATCCTGGAGCCTCCAACCACTGTCCATGTCTGAGAAAGATGAATGGAACTGGCCTGTGATAGCCTACCTGGAAACATAAGCAGGAGCCAGAAGTGACAGAAGGGGTCCTCCCTGGCAGTCCCTGAAATACTTTTCTGGTTGTAAGGTTGAAACAGGGTTTTCTTACAATCCATTTCCTGCAAAGTTACAAACTAAGGTAAACAATTTGCTGAACAACTTTGCAGGTTTTGTTTTCTAGGTTTGGTTCTCTTATTCAGCAATTCCCTAGGAATCAATCTGAATTTATTTCAAAGCTTCATTTAGACTTTTTAAGTAATCTGAATGTTAAATAATGTTTATACAACAATCTCAGTAATTCAGTGACATAATTATGGGAAATAATAAACAAAGTATTAAACTCTGAAGTGCCTCATACCTGTAACTCCCAAGGTCATTTAGCACAGCCTCATTCCCTCTAATAACGTGGTATGACTGTACATTAAGTGGTAAGGTCATATGAAAGGTGCTTCATATGAAGTAATATGAAACTCTTAATTAGTGGCCCTTAAGTTATCATTGACATATGTGTCATATTAAATATATATATTAGTTCCTTTTCTCTTCTTTTTCTTTTTTTAAATCCTAAGGAAATTAAGTGAAAAAAAAAGCCCTCTTAGTGCAGGTTTAAAGTTATAAAGTTATCCAGAAAACAGTCAAGAAATTCAAAGTGTAAAATGGAGAGAGTGGGGACTGTACAGGACAGGAATAGAAGGAGGGCTGGGGCAGAGCTAAGGGGGATGCACAACATCCCACTCCTTTTCAAGCCTTGGAGAAGTAAATAAAACCTGAGGCAACCTTAACTTTTTCATGCACCACCTCTGCCTGCACAGCCTTCTTTAAAGTGGGATTCCAGAGATTGGTGGAAGCATTGTCAGCATGGTTTTATTGGAGCCATGCTGATATGGAGTCAGGAGAGAACCACAGGAGGCTGGGTGTCAGATAGGAGGCACAGGGTCACTATGTGTATCGGACAGGGTCTTCATGTGGCTCACACAGTATCTAGATTTGCCCTGTGCTTTTATGGCAATAAATCTGAGACATATTGTGGAGCAGGGCACTGAATGATGTGGCAGTGTTCTTATTAAGGCATAGAGAGCTTTTATTTAACAGTTATTTTAATTCAGGCACTATATAACCCAGAAAAGAGATCCTGCTGTAAGCTGCTACCTGCCACCATTCTATCTCCCGCCCTAGAATTCAAAGCCCTGCCGTTCCAAATGGAAGATGGCCTTTGGTCTCTGCCACTTCCCCCACATCCTTACATAACAATAGCTGCTCCCACAAATGGCTCAAGAGCTTGGTGCTGATAAATCTCAGAGCCTTTCATTCTAGTTCATCGGACTGAAGCCAGGCGAGTTGTTAGTGAGGGAAAGTCATTACCTTATGACAGTTCTTCAGTAGCTTACGATTTGAAATGGCTTGGTGTCTCAGTGAGGGTTCCTGGTGACTAAGGATTGCCATCAAAACTGAAATCCAAGGATGGAATGGGCCAGAATAAGCTACTTTCTCATTTCCTCCCTTCATAGCTGGGTTGAAACAGATCGGTGAGATACTGTGAGAAAGCCTGCAGTACTGCTGCTCATGTTGAACTTTTGTTATTCATAAATGGACTGTAGTATCTGAGTCTGATGATCTACCTCTCGCAAGCAATGAATTCATTAAAAGAAAAACTAGTATGTATTGTAAAACTATCACCATCATTATTTTTTCACTGATTTGTGTTTCTTTAGGATAGATCAGCTCAAATTACTGCATTATCATTATTTTTATTACTATAATTATAAATTTACTTGAATTGTGGTAATGCCTAAGATCCCCAGTCATGGGCCAGGACCCTATTGTGCTAGGCACTGTACAAATACAGAACAAAAACATGGTTTCTGACCCAAAAACTTACAATCTAAGACTAAGACAAGAGAAGTGGATACAGAGGCACAGACAGTACAAGGAAACAATTTCAGTTTTTAATTATTTTTTTTGTTAGTACTTGGAGAAATACTCTAACTCATGGTAACAAACGTATTTCACAATTTCAAAATAAGGATGGAAACATAATATAAAAATGCCAGGAATTTGTGACCAGGATTGGATTGTTTCACATACCACATCATATTAACCAACTATGCATGAATTTAACTGTCAGTGGCTAATCTCAGCATTTTGTGACTGGGAGAAGAATCGGGCACGTTCATGGTAGCATGAGAGCAGCAGTTGCCCATTTGCCTCTAGGGGCTCATGCCAAGAGTCATAAAGCTGAAGCATGACAAACTATAGACATTTCTGAAGAGTGAGAAAATAGGTAGTCATGAACTAACGCCTGGAAATAAAGGAAAAGTCAGTCAGCAGAGAATGCATTGATAATGTGACGCCACATAAAAAGCGGGCTTTGTGATTAGCAACACAAAGCAAGAAGTCTGGGCTCCAGAATCTGCCAGGATTTTAATTAAGGTTACTAAATAATACACATTTATTTCAGTGATTACAACACTTATTTGTTTGAGTCCCTATCCCTTTGGCTTCACCGCATGACACCGCTGTGGAAGAGAGGGGCATTTTTTGGAAGCATCAGTGCTTGAAAGCAGGACCGGCGCTACGGGTTTGAGCGCCCTAGGCGGACGGCAATTTCGCTGCCCCGCACGCTGGTCCCGCGGCTCCAATGGAGCTGCCGCAGTGATGTGGGCGGTCCACCGGAGCCGCGCGAGCACCTGACCGTCCGCAGGCACTACTGCGGCGGCTCCACCGGAGCCGCCTGCCGCCCCCTCCGGCAAAACGGCGCCCACCATTTATTCTGGCGCCCTAGGCAATTGCCTAGGCTGCCTAAATGGTAGCGCCAGCCCTGCTTGAAAGTGATGTGCCAAGTTCATGGGACAGTACTGGAGGCATATTTTATCCCATATAGTGGTAATGTTATGCTGCAGCCAAATGGGAATGAACAAAGATGCCATAGATAGGACCTTAAAAAACCAAGATCAAGTCTGTCTCCAAGAGGACTGAAAACCCAATGGCATATTTCATAAGATTAAACATGTTACTATGGTCTTCCAAGCAAAAAATTGCCTCATCTCACTCTTAAGCTATAGGCTGTGCCATTTGCCCTCAGCTCAGTGGTGTTACATGTTTATAGCAAACTACTTGTGAATTTAAATCAAAGTTTTCAAATGTGGAAGATATGAGGATAACTTCCCTCATGTTGCTTTTAAAATCCCAAAATGTATGTGTAGTTTGTACAATATTTTAAGATTCTCCAGAATGAAAGATGTTGTATAAATGTCAGATCTCTGATGATTATTATACATATATGTGTCGTATTAGTTAATACTTGGAGGAAAGAGGGGCTGTTTTCCTCCATCATGATCCAAGAATAATTTCCTCATGTCCAACCATCTGTTGGCACAGTGCTCTGCTAAAAATAGGAATAGTCCTTCCTGATGGACATAAAAGTCACAGAAAATGCCAGCTCTTTTTGTTCCTTTTTTTTTAAAAATCCAGATTTTGTGTAAGTCAGTGAATTTTGGGCCCTGTTTTACTCTGGCTGTTTGCGTGTGTACAAAAATACTGCGTGTTCTGGATTGGATTAAACCTTGTTGAAACTGGTGAGTGTAGCAGTGACCCTCCTTTTGGGATCCATGTAAGAAACAATTAAGCTTTTTATAGATGTAGGTGGCTGAAACAATAGGATCCTCCACCCAAAACACAGGCACATGTTGGCAGAGAGGTTTCACTGGCTATTGTTGGGTTGGAGGTGTGTTTGTCTATGAAAGAAGCAGCAGAAGACCAATGAAGCGGAGAGAGAGGGCAGCAAGGAAGAACCAGACACAGTCACAGAGCATTGACAGGGCCACCCTGAGAAAAAGGTGAGAGAGATAGAGAGTTCTTGGGCTATGTGCTGGCTTGAATGGGACTTGGAACTGTGAGCAAAGGAAGTGTCTCTTGTTGCTTGACTCTTGTGTTCAGGGAAACAGGACATTATGTATATTCTCTGTAACAAACAAGACTGTAGCAAAGAAATACTTGACTCCATCACTAATTTCTCCTCCTAACTGAAACAACTCACACAACCCTGAAAGTTAGCTAACCACTTGGGTCAAAAAAGGGGTAAAAATAGTTTGATTTCATGCATATTTTTGCCTCAAAAAAACTGAAAATTCATGCTAACTTTACTTGAAAAGCGATAAAGATATTCAATCAATATCTTTATTGAAATGAATACCTCAAGGGAGACTTCCTGAAAGGTTTCCATGGGGGTTAATACATGGATTGGATTTAATTTGAGTCATAAATCGGTGCAAATCTCATTGAAGGCAACAGGATTTTCACCTGCTTATTCCTTGGCTTAATTTACCCATCAATGCTTAAGGCTTTTAAAGAGGGAATCACATTTCAAAAGCTGAACTTCCTGCAAATATGTCATCTTAAAATAGTTTAATGTACTAATCCAGACAATCCCTAGACATGTTGGTACCTATCTGGAGCTGGACACAGTGGGCTGTGAGTTTTCTTTTCCTTTTTTTTCTTTTCTTTTCTTTGAAGGACAGCCACATACACATTTTGTTACCAAGAGATTTGAATCTGTTTGGAGTGGAATTAAGGCACACAAGTTTTGCTTAGCTTTTGGGAACAGCTTATGTGTGCAAATGGCCTGACTAACATTTTGACCAGAGCTGCTTTGATGAGTTTTTGAAATCTTGTGCTGTATATATGTAAGCTTTGCTTCTATTTTTGCTCTTTCAGCTACAGCATTGGTAGGAACTATATGCATATTATATATAAAAAAAGGCTAGTAAAGAACAGCTTTAGTCTGTATCAACTCATTTTTCTGCTACAAGAATTAAACCCACCCCAGAAGTTCTAACCCTTCTCATCTGCTGAGATAAAGCTAGGGCATATATGCCCAGGTGTTAAAAATGTCAATTTTTTCAGAGGATCAGTCCAGGTAACCCTAGATTTCACACCTAAACTCTCAGAAGTGGAAAAACTGAGCTAGAAATATGGCATGATTCAGGAATATGATGTGTAAAGATACATTCTGCTACCACCAGGTCAGAAACACTGCAAGTATGGTTTCTCTGAGAACCTAGAAAGAAGAGACTGCCACGAAAATTAAAAAAACATGGAAAAAAAAAGAACATCAAAACCCTGCTGTTAGAGTTCATTCCAAATTATGAATGGTGTTTCAGGTCACTGGTTTTTGTTTTATCTGGAGGAGTTCACCTGTCCTACTGAAAAGGTGCTCAATTGTGCAAAATAGCCACATTTTTAAGCAGCTTTGCTCCTGAGCTCTGCGGTTGATAATAGGATAGATAACAGTGATTTGCTCCACTGTTTTGTTCAGGTAGAATCAATAAGACATATCTAACATAACTGTATTTTTGTACTGGGTAATTTAAGGTATACACCCGTGCAGTCAGGTCTTTGATGTCTTGAATCTAAGACTGGCAGAGGGGAATCTAGAAATCTGGAAACTTGAAAAACTGATAATTTCCTGCTGAGCTATCAGAACCTTAATGTTCACTAAATACAGAAAACTTGAACACCACAAAGACACTTCCAGCTATTTCAAGTTGAGAATCCTTCTGGAGAGATCCAGAGATCTACAGCTTGCTGCGTGATCTTAATATACACAGCCCAGTTTAACCACTCACTCTTGCATCATGCTAATTGTAGGATTTTCTGCACTTTTTAGTCCCTATGGACTGTTCTTGTGACAGGAGATTTCTGGAACACTGCACACTCCAGCCACATCCTAACCTAGGGAAAGCAAGTGGCAAAGCTATGGTTATGTACCATGGGGAATGCCCTATGCCAGGAGACCCCAAAGCTATTAGGGGAGTTAAAGGGCTGCTTCTTGTTGCTTGAGAATGGCAAAACAGCTGGACAAAAAGCTGATAATCTGGCCCACTGTTTACAAATTATTTTGCTTATAAACATATGCTCTGCTTTTCTCTTCTCTCAACTGTATGACGTTTGAAAACAAGATTTTTAATTCTTAAAGGCTGAGTTCTGCTCTCAGATACATGTATGTAGCTCTCATTGATTTCAGTGAGAATTTCCAGGTCTGGTTGAAACATACTTGGGGTCTTCTGCATAGTCAACCAATTGGTTCCCTAATCTGCAAAAGTAAAGGTCTAGCATGCCATCTTCTTTCTGCCACCTAACCCAAATTTCATTCATGCCAGCTGAAGGGGAAGGAGATGACAGGGAATGAGATGATGCTACTTCCACAGAAAACAGGAAAAAGAGGCAAGCAGCCTCCAACGGACAGCAAAAGAAAGCACCGATGAGCCTCAAAGGGAGTGGGACAGCAAGCTCCAGGAGAGAGCAGCAGAAGACATCATGAAAAGGCAAAGGGAGAAGTGCCCAAAGAGGAGTGAGTATGGAAAGTGGTGCATGAAAATAGTTCCACTATTTTTTTCTCCTTACTATGACCCCAACCAAACTCCATTCTTACAGAATGTTACCTTGAGGGAGGAAGAAACCTCGTGATCCCCAGAGTTCGCTGGTTGGGTCCTTTGCATCACTGTATTGTTGTTGCCGAGCTCCTGGAGCTCTTTATAAACCAGCTATGCAGTCTGGGGTTTAACTTGGCAGTACTTGAGATTCCTGGTGAAATCAACTGAACAGTTACCACAGCGTCCATCCACCCGTCAGGAAAAAGTCCCCACATGCCAAAAATCATGGCTATATAGCTGAAAAACAAGAAAATCATGGACTCCATGCCACCCATGACTGATGAAACAAAAATGCAGCTTTAGCTATGACCGTCCACAATTAAACTTTCCAAGGTCTGGCTGCTGCCTGAAAAACCTCAGCCCACTCTTCTTTTCCACTGGATTTGGAATGGATTTAATCATTTAAGGGTGATATTCCTTTGATACAGTCCATTGTTAAATAAAACTTTAAATAGACACACTAGGGATTCTGGGAAGAGGCAATTAAGTTGATGATGTGATAATTTTTGTTTGTGACTTACCCTAAGGGACTGTTAGAAACCTGCATCTTACAGTACATTATAAACTGCAAAAAGAGAACAATAGCATTCTCAATTTGCTCTGTTGTTTTCCTACTTGGCTTAGACAGTGGTTTGTACTTGTTATCTAAAAAGAGTTAGATAGAGAGTCTAAACAACGAAGAGCTTGAATTTTCCAATCAGTCCTAGGAAAGAAACCTGAACATATGTGAATACTATTGCCATCCAGTCATTTTGTAGGATGGAGGTCAGTTTTATGTAGTGTACGGTAAATATTCAACACGAAATTCCAATAACACTCTGCATATTCATAAACACTTGGCATAGTCATAAACATATTGATTCAGATTTACTCCAGCATGAGCAGAAAGTCTAACATGAGACCAAGTTGCAGTGGCATAAAGCAACTACACCCCACCTTATACCAGTGAACTCTGAGTATAGCACTGAGTGGGACGGGGTAGTAGGGGCTGCATTGATGTGATAACTCCTCATAGAAGACGTCTCAGAGGGTGGGGAGAGTGAAAGGGTGGAATTCCGTCCCTGGATAGTTGACTTAGTTGGTGCAGGGAGGTGTAGTACATGTTCCCTTTGCAAAGTGAAAAAAATATGGCTATGTGATGGGGTGTCCATCCCACATTCAGCCAGAATGAGTTAATGGAGGCCAGACTGGGCCAATTAACCTGTTAGGCTGAGGGCTGAAAGCATTTATTAAAACAAGCTCACTGGCTACTAGGGAAGTGGCACCAGTGAGGCAGTGCATAGGAAGACTGCTTGAGCCTGTTTGGGAGAAAAGACTCCCCATCCCACCTAACCCCTACCCCGGAGGGCTGAGTCATGAAGAGGCTGCAGCAGCTTCTGGAGTGAGAGCGGGGCTGCAGATAAAGAGAGCATTGGCCTGACCTAGCTACTCTCCAGAATAGCCAGGAGGCTGTGTCATCCAGCTGTGAGTAGAACAACCCCTCACAGGCTAATATATATATCATATGCCTCTCTGGAAATGTCTACACTTCAATCAGAGGTGTGACTGAAGCACATGTAGACATATCTGAGAGAGCTTTGATCTAGCTAGTTTGAATAACAATAACACTGAAGCTATGGCAGCTCAAGCAGGACCAGAAGCTAGCAGCTCAAGTACATACCTAGGGTTCCAGGTAGGCTTGAATATGTATACATGCAGACATATAAGCATCATGGGCTTTTAAAAGCATCTTATCTGAGCTCTACTGCAGATATCCATAGCATATTCTTCATTTGTTCTCTGTCCAGCACTTCCACTGATAGCCATGGGAGTTCAACCTACGGAATAAGTATAAAACATGCATTTGAGGAGCCCAATCTTCCTCTCATTGATTTTCAAAGGAACAGGATTACATAAAAACAGTCATATTGGGTCAGAACAAAGGTCCATCTAGCCCAGTGTCCTGTCTTCTGACAGTGGTAAATGGCAGGTGGCTTAGGCCTGAAATCTGCACTGCAGATCAGAGACAAAAATTCTTCAACACAAAATTCTTCAACTTATCTAATGTTGTAAAGAGATCACGAGCTAGATTGGTATTAGGATCAGTATCAATGAAAGTTCGGGGGAAAAGTGTATTTTCATTTTCAGAAATGTTCAGCACAAAACATATTTTTAAAATCACAAGAGAGAGCTCTGTGATCCCAGTGCAAACAGATGGGAACTTGGAGATATCCCACACAGCTTAATTCATGAGAAACATCTATAGGAGAATATAAAAGAGGGTCAAGAGGAGTCATTTTTCTGTTTTTTGAAGGCAGTTTGGGTGGGTGTCTGGATGAATGAACAAGCTCTGAGAACATGTAAGACAGTCTTCTTCTTTCATTCCACCTGATCCACATGCATGTGCTCTTCCGCTCACAAGAACTGAAAAAAAGAAAAGGAATAAAAATAGGCCTTTAGTTACTTGTCACTTTGAAATTTTCCACTACTTTAATTAAGCTCCAGAGCCTAGCAAAAGTTGTCAAGCTTTCCTTTTCAAAATAAAGGTGGGCTTAGTTTTCAAGCAGTTTTCCCTGGTTCTTAGTATAGCTCCAAAATAAAGCAGTGTAAATTACCAAATAATCTTGGGCCTGATCCAAAGCCCACTGAAGTCAATTGAAAGACGCTCATTGTCTTCAGTGGGCTTTGGATCCAGGCCCATAATTCTAAATTTAGGATCAGTTATAATTGTCCCTTTCTCTCCATTAATCTATACCATTAATATTGTTTTGGAATTAAAAGACATGGTGAAGCAGTGCTGTGCTCCCCACAGGTGTATTCCTGTGTAATCCAGGAGAAATACCAGTTTACCTCATTTTAAACAAGTCTACATATTTGTATTGGATGGGGGAGGAGGAGGAGAACAGAGGATAAATTGAAATAGACTAGAATATGAGGAAGTGACAGATGAAAACAAAAGGACATAGGCTAAAACAAAATGTAGGATTAAAGATAAATGAAATAATGGGAGAAAGAAAAAGACAAGAGAGCAAGAGTCTGGTCTTATTTACACTGGTGTAATTGTATTGAAATCAGTGGAGTTATTCTAGATTAAGGCTTTCACCCCATGGAGACGCTAAGTGTATGGTGAGCTGGGTATAAATCTGCACCACACTAGCCTGCTGCGCACTAAGTGACCAGTCAAATGGGAAAGAAGGCTTCAGTATGTCAAGAAGATGTTATTAATCTGCAATGTGCTATGACAATATGTGCTGATCATAATGGCATAACTACACTTTCTTGAACATTGAAAGAAGAATTTCAAAGAAGGCATTCAAAATGAATTTAAAGGATTCACTAAGAATCCCACACTATTAATTAAACAGAAAAACAGAGACTAGCAAAAAGTAATATATGGAAGAAATTGCATTAGAGCATCAGGTGAAATAATAAATTGTTGGAGCACAGATTAAGTGATTCACTATGTCAAAAGACCTCTAAAGTGAAATGGATTCAGTGTAAATTGCAACATTTGTTCATGTGTTTAAATTTGAATGATATTTGCAATAAGTTTTCTTTTTGAGCACAGACATTTCTTTAGGATACTGGTGCATGAAATAAAAGAATGGGGAATCAGACAGCAATTGATATAAAATAGAAGTTATTAAAAATGGAAGAGTGAAAGAAATAAGAGGAAAAGCCATGACTAGCACCATTAAAGACAATAAGAAGGTTTTGGATTTCTTTTTTTTTTTTTTTTAACAAATATCAGGAACAAACAACTCTCTAACAATGGTATAGCTCTGTCACTAGAAGGATATGGTAAAATTCTTAATGATGCAGAAAAGGCAGAACTGTCAATAAATACTTGTGTTCTATATTTGGAAAGAAGCAGGAAGATGTACAAATATCACATGTGGATAATTAACTATATTCCAATCCATTAGTGACTAAGGAGGACGTTAAACAGCATCTACTAGGGTTGAACATTTTAAAATCAGTGGGTCTGAATCACTTGTACCCAGGAATCCTAAAAGAGTTGGCTGAGGAGATCTCTGGCCTC
Organism: Gopherus flavomarginatus; assembly: GCF_025201925.1. Classification (NCBI taxonomy): domain Eukaryota; kingdom Metazoa; phylum Chordata; order Testudines; family Testudinidae; genus Gopherus; species Gopherus flavomarginatus. The sequence continues at coordinate 27,212,749 of NC_066622.1, forward strand.
CTGATGTTATTTTTAATCTTGGAATACTGGGGAAATTCCAGAAAACTGGAAATGTCCCAATACTGTGACGTTATTCAAAACAGACGAGCTGGAGAATCCAGGTAACTGTAGATCAGTTAGCCTGACATCAATACCAAGCAAAATAATGGAAAAACTGATATAGGATTCAATTAATAAAGAATTAAAGAATGAGAATATAATTGATGCCAGTCAACATGGATTTCTGAAAAATACATCTTGTCAAACAAACCTGATTTCATTTTCTCCTGTGATTACAAGTTTGGTTGATAAAGGTAACCGCATAGATGTAAAATACTTAGACTTTGTGTAAATTTGACTTAGGACTACACAACATTCTGATTAAAAAGATTAGCCCTATCCATGTTATGTCATGTGGAGAACTATTTTGTATGATTAAACGTGCCTCAGTTTACTTACTTGATATTATTCTGGCTGACTGCATGGAAATACATCAAAGACAACTGTTAGGAAGGAGCAAGCAGGAAATAAAATAATGATAGAGGAAAGATATCTCCAGGGACAATACCAAGGGTCCTTAAGAGAAACAATTGGTGAGCTAGTCAGGAATTCCCTACCTGCCTGTTGCAGGAGGCCTATATTTCCAAGGCCAGGGACTAGGCTCAAAAGAACACTAAGCTGTAAAAAGCCAGGCCTAGAGGGAAAGAAGAGTAAATAGACAGCAGCTTCTTGAGGAGACACTGATAGGGGCAGAGCCTGTGGCAGGGCCCTCAAACTAAGCCAGGGGCTCTGCAGCTTTGAGAGAGACTATGAGCAGCAGCAAGCCCCAGGCATGCAGGCCTCTTTGTGATTTAACCTTCCCCCCCTAACTGTGGTATACTTTTGGGTGAATGAATGATATGTCTGTTTGGAAGGAGCTGTTCTGAGTCACTTTAATCAATTAACGGTCACAGGCACCGAGAGTGGAATGGCTTGCAGGTCTCAATTACATTTGGGCTGCTCATGGTAATACAGTGAGAGAGAGGGAGGTTGCCACATAGGGTCAGTCTGAGTGTGGTAGAGCTGCAGGGCTTCACATGGACAGAGGTGAAAGTAGCAAAACTTGTCACCTGAGGAGTGCGCTCATGCAGAACTGCCAGGGGGTACAAGGCACCGCACGCACTGCAGCCATGGCAAGACAATGGGAATAGGCAGTGTTGTAGCCATAGGCGTAGTTTGACCGTGATACATGTGCACAGACACTGAAGCCAGTTCCTTGGCTCACTGGCTCTCTCCTCGTGTCTGGAGTGATACCTGGGCTACAGGAGAACCGCAGCAGCTGCTGGGCGGGTGGGGGCACTGCGGCATCAGCAGCTGCAGCGATATCACTGCTCTGGTGCTGCTGCCTCCCTGCTGGGTCTGCTGCTGCTGCCGAGGGAATGACACATGCCGGGCTCCTGCTTCCCCTGCCCATTCCCAGATCCCCTTCTCTTCTTCCTCGTCCCCTCCCCACTGTCTCCTGCCCCATCCCTTTCTCCTTCCCCTGCCGCACCCACCTCCCCTTCCCCGCGTCTCTTCCCCCCACACCACCACGCACCGTTGTTCGGGAAACCGGTGAGCACTAAGACCCAGGAGGCGGTGTCCAGCTGCTCAGGCAGCGCCCCAGAGCGCCGGAGAACAACTGCTCCGTCCCGCCCCCTCCACTCCCCGCGAGCCGAAATGTGCTGGGGGGGGGAGGTGCAGCATGGGAAGGAAAGAGCCCCCCCTCCCCTGCCACCCCCAGGTGGGCTGAGCAGAGCAAGGCCTGCAGCAGGGCAGCTGGGTGCGCCCAGAAATCAGGCGAGGGCGAGTCGCATATGACCCCGCGTAACCTCCCCCCCAATATCTCGCCTCTGTTTGGGAAGGCAGCATCGCCCTCCCCCCGCACGCGCGCGCTCCCCAAACTGTGCCCATGGCTGTAGCTTGGGGATCCAGTTTCAAGTGGGGTGAACCACAGAGTTCCGTTCGGGAAAGCCTGCAGGTAGGACCAGCCTGTATCTTGGAAGGAGCGTCCGTGGGACACAGTGGGGAAGAGATCACAGGAGCAGCCTGACGGATCTCAAAACTAGCCATCAGTGCGGCATCATCACTGAATGAGGAGCTTTCTAGTAGGATTCCACGGGGACTGGTGGGGGCCTGATGCGATTCAGTATTTTTATCCATGAAGTAAGTGCAAAATCACCACTGATAAAATTTGTGGATGACATAAAGATTGGTGAAGTGATGAGGACAGGGCCATCATACAGAGTGATCTGGATTGCTTGGTAAGCTGGGCCCATTCAAATGAAATTTTAATACAAACAAAAGAGCATACCTCTAAAAAAAATAAAAACAACGCAACAAGAAGAAGCCCATAGCTACAGAATGAGGGAACTGTATCCTGAAAATCCGTGATTATGAAAAGGATTTAGGGGTCATAGTGGACAATTAACATGGTCTCCCAATGTGATGCTGTGGCTAAAAAGGTCAATGCACTCCTTGGCTGTATCAACAAAAAAGTAGTGCGTAGAAGTGGGGAGGTGATTTTACTTCTGTATATGGCATTGTGTGACACTGATACTAAAATACTGTGTACAATTCCACAGGTGGAGGAACAGCTGGTACATCTGCACAGGGGTACACACAATTTAGAGGGCAAGAAAGTACTGTTGCCAGAATAGTACATAACATCCCTCCAGCACCTGAAATCCAGGCCAGAGTGGTGTTCAGGCATTTGATGCCTAGGGTTGCAACACCACTGACATTTGACCCAGCTTCTACCTCTGTAGAGCCAGATGGAAGGGCAGCTGGGCCAAATTTCAGTGGTATTGCGATCTGTGCACTCCAGGCTACAGTGGCAACTCCTTCCCAGGGACACTGAGGGGGAGCAGGGCTGAATGTGGGATTCAGAGAAGGGGCTAGATTTTGGAGTTTCTATCCTGTGTGTGACAGAACAGTTGAATGGGCATGTTTGATGTGTATAAATAAGTGTTACACACATTTAAATTTGAGGGAGGGGGCCCACAATAAAAACCTGCACTGGGGCCCTTCCTTCTGTGCCTCCACCACTGGAGGCACAGAAGTTCTTCTGTCCACATTTTTTAAAAGAACATTGAAAAATTGGAGAGGGTGCAGAAAAGAGCCATAAAAATTAGTTGAGGGCTGGAGAAAAATGCCTTATAGTAAGAGACTTAGCAAAAACAGTAATTGATGACAGTGCACAATTATCCTTGTGGGGAGAAAATACCAGGTATTAAAAGGCTCTTTAACTTAGCAGAGAAAGGCATCACCAGAAGTAATGGCTGGAAGTTAAAGCCAGACAAATTCAAAGTAGAAATAAGGCACACATTTTTAGCAGCAAGGGTGATTAACCATTAGAACAAATTACCAAGTGGAGGATTCACCATCTCTGGATGTCATCAGATCAAGGCTGGCTGCCTTTCTAGAAGATAAACAGACACAAGTTATTGGACTCAGTATATGGGTAACTGGGTAGAGTTCTATGACCTATGTGTTATACAGGATAGACTAGATGAACTAATGGTCACTTCTGGCCTTAAAAATCTATGCATTTTTCATTGCATCTCACAGCCTATTGCACAACTTGGCTGCATTAAGGTGTTTGTGACTTTTTTAGTTCCCAAAAACTCAAAACAAAACTCATCCTATAGTGGTCATCTTTTGCCTGGCTCAGAACAATGTCATTGATTGTCATTGATTCTACCTGAACTCCAAACATTTCCAGAACCATTGCAAGCCTTAGTGTACCAGGAGTGAAACTCTGGGCCGAGTGAAGTCAATGGCAAAACTCCCACTGATTTCAATAGGGCCAGAATTTCATCACAGATTTGCAACAAACAACAACAACAACAAACAAAAGAAAACCAGACAAATTTTGAAGTTTGCCTTCAAGGGGAAAGACTGTGTATTACTAGATACAGGCTTAAGCTGCAATGTTTTGATGCAGCTCAGGTTTTCCTTAGAATCAGAGGGTGTTCAGTCTGGTGTTTATGACAGGCTCAGCTCTATTACAAATATAATATTTTTTGGGATTTGATGCAAAATATTTAGATTGCTTCCTTAAAATTTTTACAAAATAAAGTCTGAATCATACTGCATTGTACCTCATACTGCACAACTCATTCCCACAGCCCAACGGATTTTGTGTACATGGATCACAGCACAGATGCTCTCATCTCTTTACTTGTTTAGGATCGTTTGATGTTTGCCAGTTCTGTTGCTTTGATAATGGTTTGCGAACTTTTAGATCTCGTCTTTGTTACTCCTTTGTTTGTGGATTCAAGGAGAGGCAAGGCTCTATAAACCTTTGATCAGCATGCTGCTACTTTACCAGAAAAAATAAATCATGCTGTCAACAGGAAGATATGAAAAGGGGGGGTTGTAAGGAAGAGGATAACTGGTTGGTTACAAGAAACAAGATAGGGGAATCTCTTTTCCTCAGAAAATAAATGTGTTGGTAAGAATGATTGTGTTTCATATAATATACTGTGGGTAAAACTTTGTATCAAGCTAAATCACACCAGTACATTTTGCTGGTCTCACAACAGATCAGAAGCAAGCATGAAGGATGTTAAGTTATATGACTAGCAATTTACATAGTAATAAAAAAATGATATGACTACTGCTATTGTAAACGTGAGAGGTACTGCTAGTAGAAATCCTAAATCTTTGAATATCCATTTCAATACATATCATCTGTTTTTTTATATGTCTAATTAGGTGCATTGAATTATCCTGGATGTTAAGGGTGAGGGTCCACTAAGAGAAACAGAGCTGTTTTGTACTTGTGAGCTTCTCTATTACAATGGAGCAGGATTTTACACATAATTATGAACCTCTGTGTGGTACATACTTAGGAATATGGAAGTTATGTACTTCACTGTTCTAACTGAGGGGCAACAGACCACCTGACCTTGATTCGCTTCCTTCACTCGGTCTGCTAGCTACAGACTCCCTGGTACAAATATTAGAAATACATATAGCCAAATTAGTGCAGTGCTATACAGGGACATACAGTCATGCAAATTATAGATTATTTATCTAGCTATAGAATTTAGATGGCAGTGAATGTGCCATTATTATTATAGGGCTTGATCCAAACTTGCCTGTGTGATATAAATTAAGGTGTAAGGCCCTTCTGCACGTACAATAGTTAAGTCTTGTGAAAATGACCCTGTCCTGTTTCTGTAAGTACTTTATATTCTTAAACTCAGAGGACCTTTCCACAAACTCATGAGAGGGGCAGTAAAAGGCCCAGAGTTTGGATGCTGTGCATGCAGATATCAGAGAAAGTTGAAGAATGATTGTTCTCGGTTGTTCAGCTGTGGTGTAGGGCCTGTGCAAACTATAATTTGAAAATAATTGGGGTAATTGCCATAACTACAAAAATTAAAAAGCACAGGCTTCATTTTTCTTTCATAAAGCTGTACCAGTAATGGCACCATCCATCATTTTTCTGTGAAAACAGTAACAAGTGCTAATGGAAATTCAGCACTGTGTGCACTGTCAAATCTTATTGTTACAGAAAAACAACTTCTGGTATTACCTGAATAATAATAAGAAACTAAAGAGTAGGCTAACTCATTTGCCTCTTTTCAGTGAGGGTTGCTGTAATTAACATAGTTTCTCTCTCTCTCACACACACCCTTTTTGTATCAGGCCCCTCTGGCTATATCTACACTATGAGCTACTGGTACGATTCCCCTGCTCCTGTACACCTACTCACACTAGCTCTCATCAAATTTGTGTAAGTCTAAATAGCAGGGTGATGTTAAGGGTTCCCAGTGCAGAGCCTAAAGTGGTTCACAAGCCCCTCAACCCCATTGGGCTCATTGTCCAACAGGATGCCAATGAGGGCCAGGGTGCTATGGCAACAGGGACAGCATGAGATGCTTTGGCATTACCGGAGGACAAAAAGTATGTGATTCTGCACTCCTCCCCAGCGGAGCCTCCCTGCCAAACCCAGGGAGGACTGAGAGTTGTGTCAGGAACCAAAATCCAAGGCTGGTAAGTTACAATGGACCCCCACCCTCCCTGCCAATGTCCTCTCTTGCTCAGATGCTACATTCCTGATTTTAAGCCCAGCTCCCGCTCAACTTCAATCCTTTAAATGGTCCCCAAGCAAGATATGGCTATAAATCAACAATTTTATTGATTTCTGATGAACTACTATGATGCATTTGGCAGAAGCTATAAAACATTATTAAGGAACAATCACTGTGCTCCAGTGTCTGTGCATTTCTCAATCAGCATGAAGGCTGTGATGGTGCCAGGGCTGCATGGACCAGAGGACGGGAGGGTGCAGGTTTAGAAAGGTCCCAGTTTGGGATGGGACAGTTGTGGAAAATTTATAGCTAACTTCAGCTGTCTTTTGTCCCTTGTTTCAGTGCTTCACGCCGCCCCCAATCTTACCATCCCCTTACAAATAGATTACATAGCTTCCATCTCCCTTTGCACACTCCATATGCTAGCTGAGAATACAGTCAATTTCCAGTCGAATTGCCTCCCATGCCTGTTATCATAACCTAGTCCCAGATTTGGACCTTAGCGTCCAAAATATGGGGGTTAGCATGAAAACCTCCAAGCTTAGTTACCAGCTTGGACCTGGTAAAGCTGCCACCACCCAAAAAATTAGAGTGTTTTGGGGCACTCTGGTCCCCCCAAACCTTCCCTGGGGACCCCAAGACCCAAATCCCTTGAGTCTCACAACAAAGGGAAATAAACCTTTTCCCTTCCCCCCTCCAGGTGTTCCTGGAGAGATGCACAGAAGCAAGCTCCGTGAATCTAAACAGAGGGATTCCACCCTCCCCGTTTCCAGCCTTGGAAAACAGAAGTACCGAGAGCTAATCTTTCTTCCCCCCTCACCCAGAGGGAATGCAAAGTCAGGCTAGTAAATCTAACACACACAGATTTCCCCCTGACTTCTTCCTCCCACCAATTCCCTGGTGAGCACAGACTCAATTCCCTGGAGTTCCCCACTAAAGAAAAACTCCAACAGGTCTTAAAAAGAAAGCTTTATATAAAAAGAAAGAAAAATACATAAAAATGGTCTCTCTGTATTAAGGTGACAAATACAGGGTCAATTGCTTAAAAGAAATATGAATAAACAGCCTTATTCAAAAAGAATACAATTCAAAACACTCCAGCAACTATACCCATGTAAATACAAAAGAAAAACAATAGAAACCTTACTGCCTTACTATATTTGTACTTACAACTTGGAAACAGAAGATTAGAAAGCAGGAAATAGAGAAATCCTTCCCATAGCCGAGAGGGAGATAGGCACAAGACAAAGAACTCAGACACAAACTTCCCTCCACCCAGACCTCAAAAAGTCTGGTTTCCTGATTGGTCCTCTGGTCAGGTGTTTCAGGTTACTTTTTTTTCAGGTGAAAGACATTAACCCTTAGCTATCTGTTTATGACACCTGTAAGCACATTTCAATACATTTCTGGTGTAGCAGAAACTCCAGCTTGGTCCACCTTCATAGCTGACCAAACCCCAACATTCAACAATATGTACAGGGGTAACCATTAGCAGAAACCTGTCTCTGGCATAGATTCCTGGATCTCCTCCACATGACTGGAAAGTCACTTCTTTCCATTCTGCTTTTTTGAAAACTGCTATGTTCTCCAAAAGTTGACAAGGCTTTAAAGAAGACATTGCAATATGGTAACATAGCTGCTGGAGGAAACTGCCACTGCATCCTAGTCCTAGACGCGATGAACATTTTATATTTATTAAAACATCAGTACATTTTTCTTACCATTATTAGCTTCTGCTCCTTCCTCATGGGCCACAACAGTTGTCTGAACCAAGGATAGTCTAGCAGTTGCATTCCTGGAATGATGAAAAGTATCAAAATTGTGGCCTTCTACGGCAAAGTCATGTTATGTGGGGGGATTTATCAGCTTCTTCAACAGGGAAAAATTAATGCTACCCTTCTCTTTCAGTGGGCTGGACCTTTGACTCTTGAGATGGCAACTATTCACCAGGAGAAATACCCCAGAGACAGCAGACAGAGGAGGGCTGTGGAGAAGCTGCTCATTGGCATGGACAGGAGAAACCAGGAACAGTTTTAATTCCTAAGGGCATGGGAGCATATGACTCTTCAGCAGAAAGAGACACTGCTGAAGTGGTTCATGAAGCAGGGGGCAGACCATTGGGAACAGAAGCATTCCCGAATGGAGAGGCTGATAGAACTGGTAGCTGAACAATTCTGGGGTCTGCCTGCCTCTGTGGCCGCTGCACCTCTCCATGAACTGCCACCTCTCCCTCCAGCTGCTGTCCAGGGTGCTGCTAAGGTGGAGAAACCAACCACCCCAAGTGACCTGGAGGAGCCTGCAGGACCATACCCTACAGCAGCATCTGAAACCCCTTGCAGGGAGACTCCCCTGAGCATCCAGGAGGGGAATGATGAGTCTGCAGAAGTACCTAAAGCCTACCAAGTGCCTGCTCCCCAAACCCCCATACAAGACTCTCCCATTTGTCCCTATGAACAATTTCCCCCCATCATTTGCCCTTTGTCAGGGGAGGACAAGGCGATGGGAGCAGAGACATTTACATTGGGCTGTTGTTCACAGATTCAGTCTCATGCATTCTGGTTCTACATTTGTTTTTAAACATATTTAAATTGCATGTTCCATATAATACTGCTAATAAATACTAGATTTCCTTTGACTTATGTGTGGACCCTCCTTTCTACATATGACAAATATAAGGTGTTTTCAGATTCAGGATTCACAGCACCAGAATCGGTATGGTGTAACTATCTGGCGCCATCATAATGCTACTACTTTTCTGTCTGTCCCACAGCCACAAGCCCTGCCCTCCCAGGTTAAAAAAACTGCAGTCCCAAGGACACACTGGTGGGATGCGTAAAGTGCAGTTAGTGACACGTGCTTACAGAAATCACTGCTGTTCTAAATGCAGCAGAACCCACAACATAGAAAATGGCTAGAGAAATGTCTTTATGGTTTGGTTGACATGCAGAAATACGACACACATTTCAAGTAACAGTACAGGCAAAGACAGCATCTGCCACTGCCTAATGATTAAACAGCCTGTCCTTCCCCTTCCCAAACCTTCACCAGTTCCAACTACATTATAGCTCGGCCGCACCCCCCAAAGCACAGAGCCAACCCAGAGGTATTAAACCAGTAGAAGTGCCATATTATAATTGTCTGTTTTGTCTACATTGTCACAGGAACAAACATCTAATGACCTTTGGCTGGGGGGGGGAAGGGAGGGAGGGAATCTTCACAAAGCTCCATAGCCCCACAAGTATGTGTCAATGTTCCCTCATTTGCATTTCTAGCAGCTGCATAGGGTTTGAAGGTGTCCCTCAGCAGAAGCAGATGTCATCCTCTGCCTCCCTGTTGTGCCAAGATGTGTGCACATATGGCATCCTTCAGTCTCCTTGCCTGCTGGGCTGGGACAGTGTACATGTGATCTGGCTGCCTCTATAGAGTTTGCAGACTTGTCCTGTTCCCACTCAGGACAGAAGGACTCCCCTCCTTTACTCTCACAAACGTTTTGAAATGTGCAGCAAATGATGATTATATGAATAGTGTTGGTCTCACTGGCATCCAACAAGATTTCAGCCTACCAAGTTTGCATTCCACAACCATCATGCAGCTGCTGAGTTTGTAACTGAACTCCCTTTTCCCAAGGTCATTAATGTTCGGGTATGTTTTCATGGACCAAGTTAGGAAAAGGTATGAAGTATCCCCCAAAATAACAGTTGGCACAGACACACCATCCAGAACCATATAGTTTCTGGGGAATAAAGTCCCTTTTTGCCCTTCATGTACAATCTCGATCTCCTAAGCACCCTGTCATCATGAACCTTTCCAGTGTTTCCAACATTTAAATCTGCCTCTGTGGCCCACTAAGCATTGCAGAACAAGTGAAAAGTGACCTTTTCATTCGCATACTCGCTCTTTTTAGTGAGCAAAGTACTGGGAGATGGGTGCCATCAGTGGCTTCTGCACACTTTGGAAACCCCATCCTCTGAAATCCAGCTATTATTTCTGGAACTTTTCTTATGTCAACAACCCATGGGTAAATCAGAATGTTAATTGCCTCACAAACCTGCACAATTCCAATGGTGGACTTTCCAACCATGAAGAGGTTTGCAATGGACCTACAGCTTTCTGGGGTTGCCAGCTGCCACCAAGCAGTAACCACATGCTTCTGCACCAGTATGGGTTCCCCGAATTAAGTTCAGGTGCTGAGATTTGGTGCAAATTCCACTCACAGCTCCATTAAGGTTTGTTTCCACATTCCAATGTTCTGAAGCCACTGCTGGTCATTCAGGTTTCCAAAATGATGTGATCCCACCAAACTGTGCTGGTTCTCCTGCACCAGAAGCAATGGTCCACCCACAGGCATACCATGGCAATACCAGCATTCACTCTATCTGTGCCATGGGAACTGAATGAACTGTCATTCAGCCATCTTTGATGTGTCAGAAGATTCTGCCCAAATTCTGCTAGCATCTCACAAATCACCTGCTCCACTGTCCCCCAATAAGCAACCGCAGCAGAACCACATCATCATCCCATTGCTCCATGTCAGCCATCCAGTTTGGTGGGAGGGACATGAGAAGGAACTGCCATCGGAAAATGTGTGAAGGCGGGGAGAGTGCCAATGACATACAGTAAAGCTGTTCCTAGAGCATCTCCCTGTGATGCACAGAACCCTGGGATACCCCCACCAAAATGGTAGTGCTAATGTCACATAACTGTGGCAGTGTATATATGGGTATCATGTGTACACAGTGTTATGCTCAGCACAGCATACGTGGACCCTCGGTGCAGGCATAGGGAATGTATGTGAGCATATGTGCAACAGTGTAGCCTGGGAGAAACCCCATGTGGGGACACTGCACATCACAGGCGTTATTAGTTAGCCTAAGATCTAAAGAGCCATGGAGAACTGCAGGGACTCTCTCTTCCCAGAAGGCTGAATAAAGAATGGAACTACACAGTGGCCTGCCTTGTCTCTAACATGTGAGCAAAGCTATAGTGTCCACATTATTCAGGGTCACCTTTTGACCCTTTTCTATCAACAACCACACCATGAACGGAAAGAACAGAAACCTGACAGGGCACAACGTTAGGGTGTAATTCTGCCTTCCTTTCTCACATGAATGCAGATATTGCAGGATTAATCCTTTTATGACTACCCACAATGCAATTTTCAACATCTCAGTAAAAGCCACCTTGCCCACTAATTCATAGACAGAATTATTTATTTGACCAGTGAGTAAAATTTCATTAGCTTTTCCATCATCCAGGTAAACAGTGTGTGAGTAGAATTTGAACAGGAGCTTATCAATTTTCATGGCAATTTTGCCAGACCACTCTACCTCCCACCCACTGTGCTCAGAGGCAACGTGTTTCTTTCAGGGCTGTACACTACAATGAGAAGATTCATCTGGAGGTTCCCAAACCCTTTCCTCTTGCACGATTATGAGCAGCACTTTCAGCTGGGACAACACACTCTCCAATATCTCCACAATCTCCAGTATTTTCTAAGCATGTCATTTAGATCATTCAATAATCTTCAGATTCTCATATTGTATAAGAAGGTCTTATCCAATGAAGTGGGTATTCACCCACAAAAGCTCATGCTCCAATACGTCTGTTAGTCTATAAGGTGCCACAGGACGCTCTGCTGCTTTTACAGATCCAGACTAACATGGCTACCCCTCTGATACTTGTGCATTTTGGAGCATTCAAAAGTGTAACATATGTAAGGGAGAGAATCATAAGGATATGCTTATGACAACTAGTGTCTTTGTGCTTCAAGATCCATGTGCTTTTATCATCAAAGGCACCTCTCTAATTGTGGAGATTGAAGAGTTGTTTTGATTCAAATCCTTGACCACGATCCTGATCTTACTTACTACGCTCTACACCCTGGGATATTATCTGGGGAGAACATCTGGACTGGGCATAGGATGCAAACTCAGCCATATAGACTGCCCACTGACTGAGCAGAGTGTGGCTATACCTGTTGGAGGTGCTGAGTCATGTGAACACAAATATAATATGTGCTTAGTTTCAAATCTGAAAATGTGAAGGCACATTTCATTCACCTAACTAAAGACGATAGTATGAAGACTTCACTTTGCAGAATATAACAAAAATACAGTATTTGCTGCGAGAACCCAGGATAGGATAATATATATAAATGACAAATGTTCAGCAAAACCAGGCTCATTCAATGTAGTATCTGCCAGTGCATTCCATTGGTCTAACTGGATATTAGTAATTCATATGCATATCAGAAGGCAGTCGCTCCACTGGATTAGCACAGTATCATATTAGCTTAATTGAGTATTAAATTAATTTAATACAGAAGGATTAGTGTATGTCATGTAGTCTATACAGTGTATTATTCCTATATCAATTTAGCATTTTATAAGCCTGAACAATATTCTGCCTGGGATGAATTTTCCATGTTAGCGTAACAGTCCACTTGTCCAATACAGAGCAGTGCCAAGGTTGATATGGAGCTATTATTGATATTTGCAGCCTGTTAGCTGCAAAGGGACCAAGTCAGGGTAGCAGACCCATTGTACAAGGTGCCACCCAGACACATAGGGAGACATGGCTTACAATCCCCAAAGAGCTTACAATCTGTTATGAAACACGATCTAACAAACATTATAAGGGATGACAAGGGCAGTGAAGAACAGTTCATATGGTTACATAACTTAAGCCCCCTTCATGTAAAGAAAATCACATGGACAGGCCCTTATACTCATACAACACTCCATCAACTTCTACTACTACTTAGTTCTTCTATATAGACTTGATACTGCATCAGTGAAGTCAAAGGGAGTTTTGCCATAGACTTCAGTGGAAGCAAAGATCAGAGACTAAAAACTAAATGAGGGCCCAGACCTTGAGGTATGGCCAAGTTCAGAGAGGCAGTGCAAAATTGCCTTCTGCGCCCCACCCATGTCTCCTGGCACTGCTCCTCTAAACTATGCTAGCTGCCAGCAGCAACCAAAGGCTGTTCCTGCAGCTTTTTAGGGATTTCTTGACAAAGCCCCTTTTCCTGAGCTCAGTAACTGTGCTAGGGCGTGTATGGAACAAGTGGTATAGGAGCCACTTTGATGGCTCTATACCATCTAAAATTTCCCTAGGCAAGGAGAATCCGCAAGTAGCCAGCTAAGCCAGCTCAAAGGCAACTTTTTGCTACTGGCACAGTTCAGCTGAGGAGCTGGTCATAGATGTTTGTTTGTGCATAGTTTGTCAGTAGGTCTCAAAGCACTTTCAAAGGAGGTCAGTGTCCTTACTCCCCATTTTACAGGTGGGGAAACTGAGGCACAGAGTGGTGAAATGTGCATTTCCTTATTCAATCCTTCAATTTAAATATTTCCTCTTTAAATATAGTACCTCAAAATCAATATTTAATAGGAGTCAAAATGAAGTGATTCAAAATGATAAACTGAGAATGAAATATTTTTACCTTATCAAAATGATTATTTTAAAATTTCCCATTAAAAGTTTGAATTGAAATCACATTTCCACCAAACGTTTAGATTTCCACCAAGCTGTCTTTTTTCGACTTCTAACTGGTGCTCATATTGTCTTTTTAATACTGCCTTGATTATTTTTGGTGTGATTTAGTTGTATGGGCCCAGGCCAGTGCCTAATGAAGTCAACAGAAAGGATTCCAATTAACTTCAGTAGTTAGTGGATCAGTCCCAGTGTGTGATGGGTTCAGGTTTCTGTGGGAGGGCTGTGGGGAAGAAAGGGAGCATTCTATAGCATTGCTGACATCAGGTGAAAGAGATGTATGTGTTTTTAATTGTTTAACATAAGTGCAACCTGGGAAAGGTATATTATGTAAATTAGATACTAAGATATATGATAATACATGTACATATTCATATTCACTAATTACATATAGAATTCTATATTCATAGATACAAATGGAATCCAGTAGCACAAATGTATTGGCAATTTTTTTCGGTCCTCGTGCATGAACTCCTCAGCCAACTATAACTCTTCAAGGAATGAATTTAGGTTTCCTAAGTGAGAAGCAGAAGACAGATATACAGAGGCGCTAACTGTAGTTGTAGCAACACAAACTGAAGCAACAGATTCACCTTCAGCAATTACAGCCTGTACACTGTCCAAAGTGGAAACTATTAGCTGTTGTATGGCAGCTAGCTCTTTACTTCTTTGACTTACCTGAGAATGTGATGAAATGGCAGATTATGCAGCATCTAATGAATGCGAACTTTCCAGGTGCTGAATAAGACCAAGAATACATGGCTACAAATAGGATTCCCCATCCACAGATGATTTAGGCATATGCAGTATCTGTGCATGTAACTTACATTTTCCTCATTTCCAAAATGCAGGCTGCAATTGCATTCAGCTGCCTTGGTAAAATAGGAGGAAAATGTGTGGCCTTTCTGATTCCTAGGTAGCAATTCCAATATATTAATTTTTGTGAGACAAGTCAGGTAAGAAGTATGTGTGTAAACGGATTTGATAGTATGATATTCACACCCACGCCCACATATCATGCAAAGCACAAAACTGGACATAGTTGCTGGTCAGTATATATGTAGTTGACATAACAAATGTATTTTGGAACTCAGGCATAAATGCACATGCATAATCACATCCAGTACCTATGTCACCTTTTCTCTTGCTGGGTTTCTTTTCCAAGTTCTTGTGATCAGGCAATACTGGACTGACAGAAGATTTCTGCTATCTGGGTGCATCTCATTGTGGAAACCGTGAATTTGTTTTTATAAGGTTACACTGGGTGTGCAATTGTAGTTTAAAATGTATTGCAGCATGCAGGTAAGATTCAGGAGGGGCCGAAGGATTGGGATCTTTATTTGACAGTTAAGGGAGGAAACAAAATTAATAGAATTTAAGGGATATGGAGAAAAAATATTTAGGGTGGAAAAATATTGGTTTGACAACCTTGGGGCATCCCTTCAAATATATTTTTATTATTAGTTATATTCTATCCTCTAATAATCATATATGACTCCCAGGAAAATCAACTGGAGTTTACACTCCATATCTGAGGGCAGAATTTGGCCCTTATTTAATTGTTGTGAACAAATCTATTACAGTTTTCAATATATATTTGAAATATACCTAGCATTGCAATATTAACATGCTTTGACAATGAGCCAGCTCTCAAAAGAGCACATATAAAATAATCTGAGCCAGATCTTCAGCTGGTTTAAATTGGTGTAGCTTCATGAGCTGAGCTGACATACACCAGTTCAGGCCCTGATTCAGTGCACATTGAAATCAGTGGAAGATCTCCTACAGACCTATAATTTGTGTGTGATCAATATACAGTACTAGGATAATGGGTTAGCCTCAGGTGAAAATTAGGTCCTTAAGAAAGGCAAGCAGCTAATGAATTCACTGGAGACTATAAGAAACACTTTAGCAGGAAATGAGACTCCATGCAACACTGGCAGAAAAAAAATTAACAATGGTTATGTATCTCATCTGACTAAAATTAGAATTTACGGATCTTCCCTTCCCAACTCTGATCATTACTGATGTGTCAATGAGTTAGCCTTTACCAAATGGGACTGTTTTTAATTCATTATATAGAAAGAAAGAAAGAAAGAAAGAAAGAAAGAAAGAAAGAAAGAAAGAAAGAAAGAAACTTGCTTCAAACCTGTAAAACAAACCCACATCTTTCTTTATTCATAAATCTTATATAAAACATTAACATTACATTAGATTTTAAAAGTAGAAGTAAAAAGAAGATTGTTATTCTGATTAAGAAAAAACATTACATGAAAAAAATGTAAATCATGTAAGAAGTTTGAGTGCTGAAAAACTGACAAAAGCCAGGAAATTCAAGTGTAAAGTTCATGTTGCATGTCAGGAAAAGAAACAAGAAAATAGAGTTAAGAGGGAAAGGTCAGCATTAGCTTTCATTATTGTATTAATGTGAATGCATATTATCTGGATTTACACAAAAGCAGAAAGCTTTTCGGTAGAAATTATAAAATGTGCTCAACTTTTAGCTTCACAATTATTTTAAAGGTGTTTAAAAATACCTGTAACTTTAGCATTGTGCTCTTTATTTTGCAATCAACATATTTTTTATAATGCAACTCATCAGTTGCTTTTATTCTGCCAATATTTGTTGTTTCCATACACAGATTATATATATGAAATAATCTTTGAGATCTAAACTCTCATTTGTAAAAATATTCTATCCCTCTGCTTGTAAAGATAGCCTTCCAAATATAAATTGCTTTAGTAATTAGTTCTACTGAATATATTTAGACTTGAAAGGATTAGATTTTTCTTGGTAAATTTCAGTAAACACTGATTTCACCGTACTCACACAAACCAAAAAATATTTCTATTGATAACAATCAAAATTTGGCTGGATAAAGTCAGTAAAATGCTGCTTGAGAACTTAGTAGAGTTTGATTTAAGAATATTTACATTGTATGTTTTGACATCTGATGTTGACAATTTGTATTTTAATGGTCATAAAGCTTTAGTTTTTTTAATCTCAAAGTCTATCATTTATTATTGTCTGACCGCCCCCTATAATTTCCCTCAACTATGAAAACAGAAATCAATAAAAATTAAAAAGTGCTAAAAGTAAACATTGATATTATCATTCAAAATTATAAAAAATAAAAATCTAATTTTGCCAAGCCTAAATATATTGCATATTATTTCACAAACGTGTGTGTAGCATGTATATCTCAAATGTTAATTTGTTGAATAAATATAAATTAGTCCAACTTCTAAACATACATACAATAATTTTGCACATTTATAGATTTGTTTGACCTTTTGTAATACTGTCCATGTTTTATGGATTTTTTTCCATAGCATTTAAAGAAAATCAAATATAACAGATATTTTCTTGTAATCTTCCAGTCTTGAATTATTAAACAGAAATAGTTCTAGTTAAATAACTATGTTTAATCTTGCATATACAATAAGGTATATATCTTAAGGTCCAAAAATATTTTGTCCCATTTTGACTGCTGTAGTTTGCAATGTGAAATATTAATAATTCAAAATATATTAGAAACTTAAAGTTCATGAACTGCACAATATGTCTAAATTATACTTTGGGTTTTTAAAAATATGAAATTATCCCATGTATGTACCCTGAATGTTGCTGCCACATTGCATGATTTTATTTTATTCACTGTGCCATAGCTTAATGAACTAAAGACAATTAAATAAAATTAGACCCTAGTCTTGCTATTCATTGCCATAGATGTCAATGTGACTTTATGTGGGTGCAGAGGAGTACCCATGTATCATGGATTTCTCATGATATTATGCAGTCTTTGGGGCTGAAAAAATAGCTAGTATTCTCAGATAGAAATACAAAGGATACTGGGATGAGAGGCAGTCACTAGAGAAGTCTGTTCTGTTGGGGTCACAAGCAGAATAAAGCTCAGCATTCCTAATTTGCTGGTTTGTTATAGCCATGTTGGTCACAGGATATTAGAGAGATATCTTTTATTGGACCAACTTCTGTTGGTGAAGGAGACAAGCTACAGAGAGTTCTTCCTCAAGTCTGTGTCCTGCAAAAACTTTTCTCTTTCACCATCAGAAGTTGGTCCAATAAAAGATATTAAGTCACTCACCTTGTTTAGAAGTTCTTGATGAATTTTTGGCCACAATACAGTGAATAGCAAAATTTCCACTGATTTCACCTGTATGTCCTGGAATACCCTACAGCAAATATTTATGAGAGAGAGAGAGAGAAAAAGAGACCAGGGCTATTATAGAAAAAAGTATTATGCAAATATTTCTTAAGTCACAAGACATAAGTCACAGTAAAAGAATTAATAACATTAAATCCTCTAAAATATATTAAAATAATGCATTTCTCTCATTTTTAAATGTTATAATGTGCTACTATCTCAACTTAGAGCATTTCCTCCTTCAGTATAAATTTTTATTATGACATCACCTAACTATTCATGGTTTCTCCGGGCTTTTATGCAGAATTGTAACATTTAAATTAACATCAGAATTTAAGAAAGTACCTTGTGTAAATCCCTGAATTTGCTAGGGGCTAGGAATGAAATGTAATGCTAATTTAATTTAGTAATTTGTTCTTCCCCCTCACCCTCAGAAACACACAATTACTGCTTTTGAAAGACTTTTTTCTTATTCCATCAGGCTTGGACTAAATTGAAAGTTGAGTCGGTGAGCAAAGCCCAGGCTGCAAACATACCCGACTTCTGCTATTCAGTCTGTTACAAGCCAGAACATAGAGTGTTGAGAGATTTATTTCTGTAAACGGCATGTTCATTATCATATTTTTAGCATGTGAAAAGTAAATGAGTTCTAAAACATTCCGTAATAATCAGCCAAATATGAAATGTGAGATGAAAATCATTTGTGAGCATGTGTGTGCATGTGCATGTAGTGTAGAAATAGTTCATCAGATGAGTGGTTTCCTGACCTGATCTGTACATTTATTTTCTTCTTTGAAAGGAAATGGAAATAGCTGATCTGACTTCCATCAGCACATAAAAGAGATTGTCGGTAATTTGTTTTCTGCAGGAACTCTTACACATACTATGATGTAGCAGGCAGTAAAGATCACCCACAAAAACTGTAGCAATCACAAGTGTGTGGCTAGGCACACACCGGGGACTGATATATGCCATCATTTGCAAAATATGGATTTATTTTCTTTTCCTTTCTCTCTCTCTCTCTCTTATGAGGCTACACACTATCCCTCCAGGTTCTGCAGTCTGGGTTTGATTAAATAATTATAAACTTCAAGCAGCAGATCTATCATTTACATTCTTGAACGTGCCAACATATGCCTTTTGTGGTGATGCCAACCAATACCAAAGCTTCTCTCATTATTGTCATTGAAAATACCGTGGTTCAATGTTTGTGCTGTTTCCTGGATTTTGGTGATATGATGTTGCCCAGCAATTTGCTGTTAGTGCCAACAACACTAAAGAACTTTATAATAAATCCTTTCTATATTTACTCAGTCCACCACTGTGTCACTGACATTAGCATTTTATAATGTTATGCTCCAAAGCACCTATTTTCTCTTTTTTAACTCCATGCTATTATGAATCTTAACAGAAAATGTGGTTTGCTTCAGTTTTTTGTATAATGATTGTTGTCTGTTGTGTTTGTTTCTTGAAAAGATGTGGCACTTGTAACTTCTTGGTAGTCGACAGTAAAGATAAACCAAACTAACAAACAATGCAAAGTGTTGTATTGAAAAGGGTAATGCAACAAGATTAGTTTAAAACATCAGATGCCACTGTTTCCTGCAGAACTGATGTACAGAAAAGCATAATTAATATAAAGTGAAATGGCATCATACCGTAGTGGGGCCAAATCATACTCCACCTACACTCTGGTTAGCTCCACTGAACTGGACTCAGGAGGTTTGTGCTCTTTGTCTAACTAAAACAGTACACAAACTAAAGAGAATGAAAATCAGTGCAGGCGTTTCCAAGCAGTGCTCTCCCCAGGCGTACATCCCCTAGGTTGTCAAACACTCCTCCCGCTTGACTAGTAATGGAAACCAGGCAGCTGGGTTTTAAGCAGCAGGCCACAGGGTCCCCAATTAATGTTCCATTGCCTGGCTAATATCTCTCTTTGCATGAGATTAAACACCCCTTAGACCCTCAACACTGGGGCCTTACCCGAGTCCTCTGCAAAAGAGTGAATTTCACCACTGTGGTCTTCCAGTCTCTGCCAATCTGATGACATTGCACTTGCTGGCTCTTCTCTCTGGGGAGAAGGCAGGAAGAATGGGCACCTGCTGGTCGTTCCTCTCTCTCTGAAGAGGAGCAGGAACAGTGGAAAGGTTTGGGGACGGATGGGAAAAGGCAGGAATTTCTGGGTGGTAAAGGGATTTTGAGGAAGAAATGATACAAAGGGGACTATTTATTATTATTATTATTATTATTATTATTATTAAGATTGAGAGAGAAAAAATAATGCTTTTGCAGAAAGAAGATATACTTGGGGAGAGTGAGGGGCACAGAGGGGATTTGGGGAAAGAGAGAAGAGACAATCTGGGTGGAAATGAGTGTGGAGGATGCAGAGAGAGAAACAATGAGGAAATGTTGTGGGAGGAGAAAAATTACAGTATAGGAGAAAGAAAGAGTCCCTGAGAAATCTGATGAGAATTAACATAAGAATGGCCATACTGGGTCAGACCAAATGTCCATCTAGCCAGTATCTTATCTTCCGACAGTGGCCAATGCCAGGTGCCCCAGATGGAGTGAACAGAACAGGTAATCATCAAGTGATCCATCCTCTGTCGCCCATTCCCAGCTTCTAGCAACTGGTGAGAAAAAAAACATTGCAGGCTGAAAGGGAAGAATTGAGAAGCTCAGCATGATTAGAGAAGAGATTTGTGGAGAGACTCTAGAATTGTGGGAGTCAGTCTGGTTTTGTTGTTTGCTGAAATAAATGGTGGTCAGAAGTTTTTTCAACAATAGGAATAACCTTATTTTCATCCTCTCATAACTCAAAATTGGCGGCATTGATTTTGCTGAACATTTTTAAAAATTGCCTTGTGGCAGAGGCCTCATGTAAAAATCTTATTCCCCAAACTGTATGTTGTGCAAATGTGTGTGTGAGAGAGAGAAATCAGGGGTTAGGATGGAAACTCTACTGTAATCTTAGCTATAGTAGCAAAAACAGCTATCCCAATGTGAGTTCACACAAGTCTGAGTACTGAACCCTTATATATGTAACCTACCCTGATGAGAAGCTCATGGCACAAGTTTAATTCCTTATGTTATGTTATGGGTCCCAGTCCTGTAACTGTCCCTCACATGTGTAGTCCTTACTCACTGAATACTACTACTGAAGTCAATAGGTCTGATAGAGTTTGCTATTGTACTACTGTTTACTAATAAGTAGTGTAAGTACAATAATGCTAGTAATACACTCACATAAAGGGGCCCTAAAATGGATTAAATGTAATTTTCTGCCAGTGTGAAAGGACTTTTGTATAAATAAGAATCAGGGCCACTGTGCCTTCTCACAAGGATAAGCACTACTCACATGGATCTGTTTGAACATTTTTCATTAATGACAATAACAAAAATAATTTTGAATAAAAGAGCCTGTGATGAAAATATAATGATCCACTTGATGCTGAGAGAGGACATGTGATCCTACAAAATAAAGATAAAACCATACGAGTATTTTTGCTCATCAAATTGGAACTGTAAGGAAAACCCATTAACACATAGGTTACCCACTTTTCGTGTTGTAAGAAATATGAGAATGTACAGGTGTTAAATTGACCACCAGAGGGCACTCTTATTTTTCCTGGAAAACAACAGAAACATATTGAGAATAACGAAGATATATTAATAAAAAATAAACTCAAAGGTTAATAAAGTGGAAACACGTGTTCTCCCGTTCACACCAAGATCCATGTCAATGCAAAATTTTGTAAATGACTGGCTGTAGATAGTCTTCAATACAAAAAATACAAAGGAGTATTTTCTTATATTTGGGCTACAGATTCTTCTAGGAAAAGGGCATCTATTAAAATATTTCTTTAGATATGATAATAGGGTAGGTATGTTTGAAATCACAAATAAAATAAACACTGAAAACCTTTGAATTGTCTGACCAATCCCAGATCTCTCTCTCCAATTTCAACTTGTGTCATGTGTAGGCAGTAACTGGAGTGTTTTTTCTACCTTTAGTCACTACCAATGATGGAAGGAAGTATAAGACTGTAATATAGCTACATACAGAGACCAAAAATGCTTGTGCCACTGTGCTTCTGCATGTAATTGGATACGCAGACATCTATATACCCATTTTCACATGTGACTGAGGTTGCTGAAAACACAAATTGCACACACATTTTGTGTGTACATCAGGCCCACTAGACATTTTTAACTCTCAATAATCTAGCACTCAATTTTTAACTCAGGTGAAGGTGTAAGATCTGAAGATAATCATCCTATTACTGTGAAGTATTGTAAATAACATATACAAATTACATAAATACTATGTTCTAAGTTCACTGGGCCAAATTTCTTCCCCAGTGTAACTCCATCGAATTCAGTTTGTTCAGTCCCATTGTTATGGGAATAACATTTAAAAGATATTCTAACAAAATATGCCAATGTATTGAACAATGAAATATCTTTCAAGGTAAAACAATCTAAATGGGCCAAATTTACTTTCAGAACCACATGTAAGTTTCTTATTGCAGTTGACTAGAACCACTAGCAGTTAAAGCCAGGTACGGCTATGAACATTTTATTGGCACTTAAATGGAGAAACTGCGTTTTCAGTTCCATAGGAGTAAATAAGGAGCAACTCTACCAAAGTAAGCATCATTACTCCATGTTTACACTGTTACAACAATGAGCAGAGTCTGTCTCCAAATCTTGACATTGCATATGACTGTGCTAATACCAGCAACCACCCCTTTCCAGTTCTGATTTTCTTCTATAGTGAATATACATGTATTACTGGGTTGCATGAATATTATTTCATCAGTGTGTTTCATTGAAAAATATTCCTAATAAATAGAGCCTAAATTATAATTCAAGTACTTCTTTGTATAACCCCTTGTTCTGTTCTAATTTTTAAGACGGCGGTGTATATCAATGCCAAAACGTCAGAAGGACCATATCAAGGAGCATACTGGGGAATACAGCAGATATCAACATTGGTTTAATTTATTTGCCTGCCTCCCTCTGTGCACACACGGCTATTGGGTTGATGCAATGCTTGATTTGTTATTTTATACCAGTATTTACGAAGGTCACTTACTCTACTTATGTTTTCACTTATGGGACCTAGTTCATTACACAAACCACTACTGCAAGGATGATAGAAAAGTCTGTTGAAAGATCTGAAATCCCTGTGATACAAAGGTGGCAGTGATTATTCTCACACTGTGACTATTGGGAAGGAAATTTCTTTTGGTTTGGTTTTAGATACCACATGACTGGGTTATAGATTTTTATAGTATTAGCAGTGCTGTCATGAGCAGATACAGGCTACAATCTGCCAACTGATCCTCTCCACAGTGAGTGGGTTTATTTAGTTATTTATATTTAGATGGGACTTTTTCATCACCTTTGGCAAAACTAAAGCATTTCTACACAGGTACCTGCATGAACAAAGTAATTTGCAAATGGCTCACATCAAGAGGATAAAACTTTTTATACAGCATATCATAACATGTTCTTTCAAACAGGCTTTGGCAAAAGTCAAGGAGCTAGCTCCTCTGCTAGTGTTAATCAGTGTAGCACCATTGATTTCAATAGAGCTATTCTGGTTTACACTAGCTGAGGATTTGGCTCCAGGACATTTTAAATGGTCATATTTACAGTTATGTACAGTGATTGAACTGGAGGTGGAAGGAAGTCGTTATGCTCTCCCTCCTCCTCCTCCACTTTCCTTTTTTCAGTCATCTGTGGCAAGAACCCACCTAGCTACACCTCACAGCAAACACATGGATAGTTCCACGTGATCCTTTCAAGAGACTATACTCAGAACAAATGTCAGTGCCTTCATTTCCAGTGCAGAGAGAGCAGAAGGTGTTCAGTATCTCCCTGAATCTGGCCCAAGCTGTCTAAGGTGAAGAAACAAAGAGGAAATTGTTTACTAATAGCCAGCCCAGCATTTGCACTAAGTATTTATTTGTACATTGATTAAGACCCATTTCCAATTCCACAGTCAGCTAAGAGTATTGATACCAAGAAAGATGACAAATGGGTACAGAATAAGAATATGTTGTCTATGCTGTTGCATTTCTTTTTTCCTCCTGAGACAGTCTGGACTAAATTATTCATTAGATATTTTTCTCTGAATGGCAAAGTATACAATAGTATCTTTTAAAAATAGCTGGATTAGTTAGGCCAAGTTTTCCTCTCCATTAACCTAGGATAGCCCTACTGTAAACCATGTTCCAGTGTAAGGGAGAAGACAATTTGACTCACTTTCCTTAAGTGTGAGTATAAACTGCACCAGCCAAAATACAGCTAATAAAATAATCTTCCTCATCAATTACTTGATTCATGGCATGCCTTTAGGGTTGCCAGGCATCCAGTTTTTGGCTGGAATGCCCGGTTGAAAAGGGACCCCCCTGCACCCCAACCCCTGCCCCAGACTGGAGCCTTCTCCTGTACCCCAAACTCCTCAGACCTGGCCTCACCCCAGAGCCCGCCACACACTCTCCAACCTCCTGCCTCAACCCAGTGAAAGTGAGTGAGGGTGGGGGAGAGTGAGCAACGGAGGGAGAGGGAATGGAGCGAGTGGGGGGCGGCGCCTCAGAGAAGGGGCAGGGCAGAGGCAGGGTCTCAGAGAAGGAGCGAGGCAGGAGTGTTCGGTTTTGTGTGATTAGAAAGTTGGCAATCCTACATGCCCTCTTTGAATTTCTGCACTGCCATCCATTCTCCACCACACTGAGTTTAAATGCCATGTCTTTATCTTCAAGAGCCTACATAATTCAGCATACTGCGGTGCTGATCTAGACTAATAATTGCACCAATGCTGTTGTGTGACTCATAGGCGTGCTGGAAAGAGAGTGTTGTTTTATTTCCTGGACACCATCACATGACATGGGTCAAGGTTACAAAAAGTCCTACTCCTTTCACCCAGCAGAAGTCACTCTCCACTGATTCCAGCAACTGTTGTTACTCCAGTTCGCTGTACAACAAATGCCAACCCAAATATCCTACAACTGTCTCTGTGTCTCCGACCATGCGGCGCATTATATATGAATTCCTTCCTAATTCTGTTCTGCAAAGTGCTGAACCACTCTTCATTCAAATTTCTCCAGTAGATGCGCTGTTTCCAGGATAGCCATAACAAGTACAGCAGTCATTATTATTATTAATTAAAAACAAATACAAACTTTGAGTGAACCATACAGAAGTGCTCATGTCTCAGCTGAGTATTACTGATGTATGCCTTGTCCTTTCTCACTCATCCCCTGCTCTCCTTCTTAACCCCAGCTGACATGTCACATCTAAAACAAGAGTGTAAGCTGCTCAGTTCATGGACTTTGTCTTTCTGGTTGTCCTCTCAAATACCTAGCACTATGTTAAGTGTTGTTTAAAAAGTTTACGCACACATTTAAGACGTCAACAAAACTGTAGTAGAAAGTGTCTGCTTCACGCTATTGGCAATTGCTGCCATGATCACTGTTAAAGTGAAAACGACAACAGATATAAGCAAATAAAACAACCCCTTGCTCTCTTTTCCAGCCCACCCCATGCACACTCACCCCAAAATGTTTTCTCCATATCCTTGTGCTCACATTTCAAGAAATTACTGCTGGAATCTGGTCTGCTGCTAGGACGGAGCTTTTTTTTAAAGGCTAAATTCCAGACAGTCCATCTGGGAGTCTGCAATGTTTGATATTTTCTCTTTCAGGTAAAAGCGAGAAAACAGTATGTGGAAGGCGCGAGCAAATGACATCCTGCAAAATAATCAAACTCCTTTCCATAGCTAACTTTCTAAATAGAGAACAGACACACAGAACAAGGCAGCAGTAAGTGAAATAGATCACAAAGTATCAGTGATTAGAACATCATGTGCGAGAATGCGTTTAGTCCTGGAGCTATGCTGGGGCTCAGTCTCAGGACAGACTCAGCCGCCAGCATTCAGTGTGGTTAAAAAAAGAAGAAAACAAAAATGCACAGAATGTGTGACAGTCTACAGATTTATGGGAAGCCACATGTTCAGGTTACATGATTTTAACAGCGAGTTCTACATTTACAAATACTTACCTGAACTCATTATGGGTAGGGGCTGTTTTATGTTTTTGCTTTTAAAACAGTATCAATCTAAGTGCTTTGGAATATGTATTAGTCATTTAAGTCCAGATCCTAAACCCACTAGTGGCAAAAAGGAAATGTAAGGGCAGCCTTAAAGCAGTACCTCAGTATCCCCTTTCCATGTCAGAAGGGTCTGGCATGTCCAGCCCCTCATCAGCCCCTCCTGGCACCTGTGGGCAGGGCTGGAATGTAATGCACTCCAGCAGTTGAGGGCTGTTTTCTACCAATACAAGCACTGAGACTGATCTAATCTGAGCCAGGGACCTGTGATAGCAAGACTGCATGAAGCCTCCCAGGTATGGCGCACCCAATAGTGACCCTATAGTTGATACTAGTTTGGCAAACTACTTGGCTGTCTCAGCAGAGAAGCAAGGACTGAATGATCATTGAGACTTAACTAACATCTCTGTTTTCGAAGTGATTTCTGCAGGCCAAAGTTGACCCACATCAGTGAGTAATGGGGAAGCAGCACATACAGCTGCAGCTCATGGTTCTCTGTTCTCTGTCTGTATGCCTACATGTGCTAAAATAAAGGATATCAGAGCCTAAGTTTCCCTGGGTCGAAACCCCCTTAATCTTCTTGCTGTGAGTAAGCAGGAAAAGCTGAGCTGAGGGAAGAACAAAACTTCCCAAAGGTGATTCCTTAAATACCACCTTGCCCATGTTGCTGTGGCTACATGTGTATGGCGTGTCCTCAGGGATAGCTGTCCAGGTACAAGAAGTGTCACAAGAAATAATTTGCATTACCTTCCCAGTACAAGAGACAGTATCTCAGTCTTCTGAGCTTGGACTGATGACAGAGCTTTTAAAAAAACACAACCCAATCTAGTGAGCTTGTCTCCCCAGTGGGTTTTTGCATGCTCTCACAGCACTAATAAAAACATACGAAGAAGGTAAATTAGGACAGACGACTGCTTCTGTCAACGTTGAACAAACAGCATCTTTAAAGTTTATGTGTGACTTAGCTTTCAAGAATGCAGACTTTGTTTTAGTTGATGGGCTTGTTAAATAAAATACTTTGATAGCTCCAGAGAAAAAAAAAGAATTATATAGAAATGAGAATAGATTAAAGCAAAGAAAATACCCTGACAACAGACATGAGCCTATTTGATTAGCTCACCCTATAGACTAGAAATAATTAAAATAAAGAAGATAGATGGAGGATGCCAGGTGCTTAAAACAACATCTCAGACTCTACCATGGCTCGAGATTGTGCAAACCACCAAAAGTGCAGGCTTTGCTGCAGATGTTGAGCATTTCTGCTGGCTAAAGGACTGTAGAGGGCAAGAAGAGTTTGAATTTAGTGTGAGTAAAGCTGAGAACATACAAAATTAATACCAAATTCTTCACTGGGGTGGTTACAGAGAGAGGGCTGGAGAACTTTTACTGTTACTAATAATTGGTGAAGTGGGTACTTCAGAGCAATTTTATGTACAGTTCCATCTGGCAGGCAGAACAGCTTCACTTCCCACTCAACACAAGTCTGATTCGCTTCTCTGTTCTGCCCCTTGCTTCTTGCTCACCACCTCATGACCACCCACCTGCTGCCAGTTGCCCACCCTGCTTTTTGAATTAATGCAGTAGATATTTGCCTTTAGAGGGACATGTTACAGTCCCAGGTGAACCGCTGTCTCCTGTCTTCTGACTGTAAATCCTACAGCTGAAAGTGTCAGCAGACTGGCAGGTGCGGTTAGGATCAAAGCAAAACCTCCCATGGAGCTTAGGGGGATTTCCTCATTGATACGCTGATAAACACATTAGTTGACTGACTGACACTGCCCAAAATATTTGTACTTCACTGCTATGTTTGGCTTTCATTTTGTGGCAACTCTGGTAGTTTGTGACTGTGTCTTTATCCCTGTTATACATCCACCTCTCTTTGCTTTCTCTCCATTGCCCTTCCACTAAACACACTAAAAGATTAGGAAACCTGCTATCAATCAGGTTCCCTCAACTCCCTTCTCTTCCTTAGCAAGCATTCAAAAAGTTCTCTTCTTCTCCTATAACTCAGTTTCTTGTGCTGTAATTGATAATGGAATTTTAGTGGAGTTAAAAAGAAGAAAACAAAACAGGGAAATCCATACTATTAGAGATGTGTCTTGTACCAAACTATTTTTAGTCCAATAACTACAGGTTAATTAATTCTCAATATCTGACCAGCAGGAGTCATGTGTCTTTTATGTTTTTATTGGCTAGAGGTGCCTGTAAACCCTGAATGTTGATATGTTATTGCAACCTATGTTCTAACTTGCATCTACGTCTACTATGTAGCCAAAACTATGCAGAAGAGCTGAACGCTACTCATGAACAAACAGAGAGAGCAGCTTCAGAACTGCTGAGAAATAAAATGGTGAAACTGCTGCTTTTCTCTCTGGCTTTTGGAAACTTCTGTGCTTTCATATAACATTAGATAATTAAAAGCATATGAGTAAGTGTTTTTTGACTATGCAATACACAATATCAACAACTAAGAAGCATCTTGAATTATTTCAGACACATTCACAGAGTTTACCCCAGCTGACAATCTTACTCTGCATTATTCAATATATATACTACTTTTCCTAACTTACTAAACAAAACAGGTAGCTTTGATTTTTTTTTGAATCAATGTGATATGATCATGCTTGATATTTAACTGCGGTGATAAATACATATGGTTTAGCAACTCTATTATATGCCATTTCTTCCCTAATAACGTTAGAACAGCTGGTTGCCAGACCCACAGACTGCTTCAACTTTGTCAGGAGCATCCAGCATTTTTTAAAACCATCTCTTGACCTCATAGAGGAGGTCAATGTTTCTCCTGGCAGCCCTCTAGTTATTTTTTAAGTATCTTGATTTTTTGTGTGTGTGTGGTGTAATGCAATTTTACTCATTATCACTGCAGACGTCAGACCAAGACTAGCAAGATTACAGCAGTAGCTGGAGCATATGGTTGAGTCATATGAATAATAATCATAAATTTTTTTTGACATTGGCCCATTATTATATCCTGATCATGTCCCCTTGGAATCCCTCTTTTGGTATAATGTTTAAGTCATTATAAAGTATCTCTGGAGGTCGAGATTTATAGAGAGCTGGTTGGGAGAAGTACAGCGTTAGGAGTGTGTTTATACAAACATAAAGTATAATACCACCATATACCAGTGTATCTATATATATGTAAGTATAGAGACGTGCTGTTTATACAGACATATATGATAGGCAACTAAGAACTGGCTGTCACCAAATGCATCAAGTATTTTTGATGACATCTTAACCACAGAGTTATCTTAACTCTGTGGTTAAGATCATCTTAACTTGATCATTCTGTCTTCTTTTTAGTTAACTAATACTAATAGTCTTTTAGCTTGTGCAAGTTACATTTTCTTTCTGAGGGAGGTTGAGGAACCAGGCACATAGCAAACAGTGGAAACAGCTGCAGGAAAAGACCATCCTCTTACCCCACTAATCAATTTTGCTCATTTCAGTGGGACTCTACAATTATTTTTTACTAATTACTTGTCAGATGCAGCAGCAATTAGAGATGAGCTCAGATCAAAACCTTGCATTTGAACATCTCAAACTTCAGGGAAGGTCAGATTCAGTTCTGTACTTCATGGATGACCAATTACATCTATAATGAACTGACCCAACTTCCTAGATGTGAACACACTGGATTTTGGAGAAATATGGATCTCAATATAATCATTACAAATCTTCAGTAATACCAATGTAACAAGTTCCGACTGGGGCCACTGCTGTTAGCTTATCCCAGTTTGGATCAAGTGGTTGGAAGGTTGTTACATTTTAACTTCTTTGCATGGCTGCACTGTGTAGAAAGAAGTCACAAAGCAGGCAACCAGGCAGATAAATCTGAAAGGGTTTCCATAGTGCTGCTGCTGAAACTGAAGGTGCTGATGGTATGGAGGGCTTTGCTGATTTATGCAGGGGGGAGAATTTGGAACGAATTTTTCTTGTGTTGACCTGTCATCTTCAATATGATCTTGGGTCCAACTTGTTGGCCATTTTGTTTCTGCTTTATTATTGCTCAGACTGTTACATACACTTTAAAAGTAATTCTCTCCCATCTCTAACCTCCACGATTCTACAAACTGGTAGCTAATTTTAGCCCTGTTTTTTGGAGAAAGACTCCTCGGTCGTTTCTCTAGTCTCTCAGTATGGCACAGACCAGTTCTAAGTAGAAAACCTTACATTCTCTGCATTCCACCAAGCAAAGAGAACGAGACACACATACTGATTCCTCATATGGGATCAGATATTTGCTCCAGTCACACCTTCTGTAATGAGATTTGGCAGGCCTATATCAAGTAGACAACACGAGAAGAAACTTTCCCTGCCACATTGAGGTTGTTACTCTGACAATGCTTTAGAAAAGAAATATAAAGGAGTGGAAGAAAAGGACTTAGATGAAGCTCCACAAACACAACCTTTTGTCAAATTGATATGCCAGTCTTCTTAGACGCTTGCAGTTCCAGCTCCCCTCCTACAAGGAAATGCCTTTGTACAGGAACTCAGTGATACTCAATGCTATTAACTCTACAGAGGAAGAAATCCTCCTGCATGACAGGACGGAGTTTACAGATAAGGAACTGATACACAGAGAGATTAAGTAACTTGCCCCAGGCCATATAGGAAGTCTGCAGAAGAGCTGGGATATGAATGCAGATCATTTGAGTCCCAGTCTGTTGCATAAACATAGGACCATCCTTTAGACCTGAATTTCACTGTCATTGTTTCTGTTATATCAGGGAACAAATTCAACCAAGGATAAATTTGATGACATGTGTTTGGTGGTAGGACTGTTGTGGTAAAAAGATGACTATTAAATCTTACTGTTGGGGTAGTATTTGGCCAAAACTATCTCTAGTGCAGCAGTTCTCAAACTGGGTCACAACCCCATTTTAATAGGGTCGCCAGGACCAGCATTTGACTTGCTGGGACCCAGGGCTGAAGCTGAAGCCCGAGCTCCACCCTCACCTGGGGTAGTGGGGCTCAGGCTGCAGCCCCTTCTCCCCACACCTGGGGCAGCAGAACTTGGGCTATGGCCTCCTTTCCCCCGACCCAGGATGGCCGGGCTTGGGCTCCAACCCCCACCCCCAGGCATCATGTAGTGACTTCATTGTCAGAAGGGACACTCTGTTCTTGTGTAAATGGGATATACCAGAGACAGTCTCTTTGGGTTTAGATCACAAATATGAGGGAGGGGCTCCACTGCAGTATCCTCTTAATAACTATTCCAAACATTTTCAGATTTAAAAAAAAAGTTGGATTGACTGCATGCCACTGGTTAATGATATAGCAGTGACAGTTGACTGCCATTACTTAATGAACTGGTGAAGGAAGTTTCTTCAGTCATGGTCAATCACTTCTTGCCATTGTTTGTCACATGATTGTCCCTTCGGTATTTAAAAATGTGTGTCAAAATGTTACACAGCTGATCTGATCTCTGGTTGTCTGTGATGATATCCAGCTGTAACAGCAATATATATATAAGACTCTTCTTTTTTTTCTTCTCTTTCTCCCTTTATTTCTCTGCTTGACTGCTCGACTTATTTTTTTAAAGGAGAATGTTTACAGTGAACCAGTAAAGGCTGAAAGTTATTGTACTCTGTTCTATGGAGCAATGACCTCCTCCTTTCTCAGCTAGGCCTCCTGTACTACCTGCTGTAGTAATGTGTTTTACACAGTGCCTCAAGCACAAACAGACAAAAGTATTCATTGTGGACTTCCAATATCTTTTCTCAGCTAGAGGCAGAATCACCTGATCAACCAAAGAACCGTCACAGGTATGCTCCATAGCACTCTGCAAAGGCATACCCGGTTGTCCTAAACCATGGCTTGTGAATACCGGGCTTGTGAATACCGGTTTTCTTGTCTGGTGCATCCCATGGATAACAACTGTGGCTCCAATCCTGCAACTGACTACATGTGTAGGGATGCACCATTAGATACTCAATCTCAAGATAAGGGCATCAGCTGCCAAGTCGAAAGGCCAACTTCTTTAGTCCTTACATAGTCCACCAGTGTAAAGACTGCATGATTAGCCCTGATTTTTATTGTTTTTGTTTTGCAGACTATAGCCAACTAAGACTCTCATGTTGGCCTCTCTCAGAGTGAGAGGGAGTTTGGATCTTGATCTGAAAGGGTTTGCCCATTTCTAGTTACAAGTACAAAAGAGATAAACACTGAATGAAGTAAATCTAAACACCAAAATATAATAAAAGTTTGTCTCCACTGCCTGGACAGCTGTTCTGACCTTTACTGGAGGACAAACCAAAGTGTAGCAGCTTTGAATATTATTCACTCTGAGAACGAGACCTGAAGAGTTTAAATAATAAAGCATATTCGGCATTAAAAGACTGAACCTTGTTACTCTTTTGAAGAAGAAGGTGGTGGTTCTTTTCTTTAATCAGACTCATTACATTGATTTCCAAACTCAGGATTGAAAATCCTGGTGTTTGCCAATTTACAGGGCTTTTTAAAGCTGTGCTTCCTATCTGAAAAAAAAAGGTAAATTGCAGTATACCAAAGTCATTCAAGAAGATTATACTATGTACAGATGCAACAGAGATGACATCTCCCTTGTCATCCATAAAACTGATTTAGACCATACTGTGGAGTTATTCAACAATTCCCAGAGAATTCTCTTTAATGCACAATAAGAAACAGATCTTGGTTGTCTTTTCATGGATATCAGACTTACAGAGATGGAGCAATGCACTTGCAACCATGCGTATGAAAAGGTACTTTCAAATAAAGAACTATTAGCTGAAATATTCTGCTATAAGGTATCAAAAGACTTTGTCAACTTTCCACACATTTTGCAATGTTAAACTCATTGCTCTCAGGGACGGTTAGTGGTTTTAAAGTTAGTAATGTATCTTAAGACCAGTAAGACTTTATTACACTTCAAAATGTTCTTTTGAACTTTGAGAATGAGCACTATATTAGCATATTTTTTAAAAAGCCTGTGCAATTTAAAACATGACATGTTGCTTCAGCATTTTAAACAAAACAAAACTTTACTACTGCAAGTCGATACACTTTATTAATTGCAAAGAAACACACCTAAAATAAGTTCCATAGGCTGACCTGTGACAGTGGCAATCATAAAATGGAGATGAGTTATCATAATGTTAGGAATAATAAGTGACTAACGGATCTTCTTCAAAAGAGGTGTTTTATGAAACAATAGGCACAAGTTAAAATGGGCAATTTTGTTATGAAACAATCTTATTTCCTGTGTAAAGAAAAGACTATAGCAGCAATAGCGTGGCTATATTTACCAAATACATACCCGTGGCTCCACAAAAGGTTGTTAGAACTAAATGTTCTAGAGTTTTAATTATATTTACCACAAAATCCACTTGCTCCCAAAGTGAAATTAAATTCTTAACTTTAAAAGCATTCAGATTATAAAGCAGACCAGGGAAATGCCATTATTGTCATGGGCAAAATTGATTATCATACTAATATAGGGAAAACATTCATGTCATGGTGTGTATAGTCAAGTGCTTGAAAAAAGCCAAACAGATTTGCATCTAAAACAGATAAGTCTGAGGTTAACAGATTAGTCTGCAAGTAAATCGTCCCTAACCATAAAATGAACAAAAGTTCAACTAAAGGTCACAAAATCTCCGGACCCTTTAAAATCAGTGGTGAAGTCCCACTTGGATCAGGAAATTCAGCTAAACCCCAAAGTTATTTGCTGTGCATTTAAACAGGGGATATTTGTATTTGACAGGATAAAATCAGCTACCAGTGAAAAGGCTCCTGAGGTCATCTAGTTCCCACCTGTGCATGATTGTTCCATGGTAAGGGTGGCTGCAGCTGCAATAAGGCCCCTATGTGCCACTCTTTCTCTATCAGATCTGAGTGTGCTGAAGGCAATAAGCTGCCCACAGCTTAAACGTTATAGGAACCCCACATTTACAGGACAGTAACGTTAATCTGGTTTAGGGTTTCTGTTTGGATTACTAAAAGCAATTAGTATATCTCTGTACATTTATAAACTAATGGCATAGCCGTGTTATTGTGCAGATGCAATGGCATCGTGAGGTTTCATCAAATGATGTGATACCACCCCATATTGCAGAGATTAGAACTGCCTACGTAACCCCCATTATTACTGCTGATGGGAAATATGCACAAACACACTGGGAAGGGAATATAGCATTTGTAAACAACAGGCAACATTATAGCCTATTGGAACTAATATTTTCATTATAGCTGTCGAAGTATTTATGAGCAATCAGCAACTCAAAACAAAGTTAGCTTTGTTCAGATGGTACTATGGGTAGGAGACAGCAAAATTATATACAGGAAACTACTGAATTATTGTACAATCCATGCCCAGAGATCACCTTTACAAAGTATGCAATGGAACCTTGAGTCTCTTTCTTTGATGTCAAAATTTTACACAGTAGCAATAATGCACGTAGGATGAAGAGGGATGCTGCTTTGAGAAAATATCTGGTAGTCAGCTCTACACAGCTCCTAGCTATGTAACAACGTGTCTCCGTACTTGGTTATATACCCTTTTCTTACTGAGTTCTTCAGAAGACTGAAATTGTGGTGTGTAATAAAACTGACACTCAGAAGTTTAGTAAGACACTAGTCTATGCCTTCTGGCCCCAGTAAGCTGACATGGTTAAAAAAAGATTAATACCCCTGTCACTTGACATCAGTGGCTACTGTCATGTGGGGAAGTCTATTTATATTACTAAATATTTTAACGAAAAGGCAAAAATAAGCTTAAAATTCTTTAAATCAAGTCAAGTAGCTTCTAACAAAATATCTTAGAAAAATTATTCCAGGCTAATGCAAGAGTACTATGAACAGCTGCTCCTGTAACTATTACATTGATTGCTTATCTTATTTTGTTATTAAAAGTGTGAAAGGGTATATTTACACTGCACTGGTGAGGCCACATCTGGCGTACTGCATCCATTTTTGACCCCCCTCCACTACAGAAAGGATGTGGACAAATTGGAGAGAGTTCAGTGGAGGGCAACAAAAAATATTACGGGGCTGGGGCACATGACATATGAGGAGAAGCTGAGGGAAGTGGGCTTATTTAGTTTGCAGAAGAGAAGAGCGAGGGGGGATTTGATAACAGCTTTCAACAACCCAAATGGTGGTTCCAAAGAGGATGAGGTTAGGCTGTTCTCAGTGGTGGCAGATGACAGAACAAGGAGCAATGGTCTCTAATTGCAGTGGGGGATGTCTAGGTTGGATATTAGGGGGAGGCGGTGGAATCTCCATCCTTAGAGGTTTTTAAGGCCTGACTTGACAAAACCCTTGCTGGGATGATTTAGTTGGCCGTGCTTTGAGCAAGGATTGGCTCAGATGACCTCCTGAGATATCTTCCTACCTAATCTTCTGTGATTCTATGAATAAAAGACCTGTGGCATGGCGGCAGCTGGCCCGGGTCAGTTGATTTGGGCTTATGGGGCTGAGACTGAGGGCTATAAAACTGCAGTGCAGACATTCGAGCTCAAGCTGGAGCCAGAGTCCCAATTGCTATTTTTAGCTCCGCAGCCTGAACCCGGCAAGCCTGAGACTCGGTGCCATGAGTTTTTCCTCATGATGTGGACATACCAGAAGTGTCGAACTATTTCCTTACCAGACAAGCAAGAGACACTTTGATCTAGAAAATAATATGTTTCAATCTCTGCAAAGTAGAAGCTGCCTTTAATGATTGTAAAAAATAAAATCAATTTAAAAATAGACTATTTGGACTATTATTAGATATGTCACTCATAGTAGTGCATAATGGCATGACATTGTAAGTAGTACAACTACCAACTTCACAAAAATAATGTTAAAATAATTTTAAAAATCAGAAAATAAAATAAATTTCTAAATGAAATTTTTGAATTTTTCCAAACTGAAAAGTTTCAAAATTATTGATTTTTGCAACTTTTATTTTGCTGGAAAATTTGAAAATATTTGTTTTAATTCCAATTTGGAATAAAAACAAATTTTGAAATGTTAATATTTCCCATGAAATACAAATTCAAAGCTGTGACAAGTTCTAGTATAGGTATGATCTTTATCACAGGCAACATACTTGTTGGGATATTTATGTTTGATAAAGAGACCTGGTTGTGTAAGGGTGCGCTCTATTCAGGATCAAAAAGGGGTGATGCTTAGGGTTGTTCTATCAGTTCTACAAAGTCATAAAAGTGGGCCCTAGTTTCAGGTACCCCTCCTCTTCACAAAAAGAAAAACACTGTTTTAAAACACACAGAAAGAACTCTAGAAATATCCTTATTTATTTCTTTTGGAAACAATCTAAAGTCTTCATTCTTTAAACTCTAAGGAGAATATTTTTGGTTGAAAAATGTTTTACAGAAGACTTCCAACTAGCATTTCCACTTAAAGGTGAAAACCTTTGTTGTTTCTCAAATGTTTAAGGTGGTATACGCTTCTTTCAAGATCTATATTTGCAAATATTTTGAATTTAAATGCAAGCCTTCATATAAAAACTTCCTGATACCACTGTTGTGTAATAGTAAGATGTTTTATGTACAAATATAGCAGGATCATTTGATGCTATAAAAGTTTACTAAGGTAAGAAAGATGCTATCAGTATAAAATAGTTTTATTATTTGGGAAATTAATTAGTTATCTGACAATGCTTACGCAATTCCTTACCAAACTTAGGAAAACAAGAAGAACCTCTCCAAGTATTGGTAAAAAGAAAAGACAATACCTTCTTTAATGACCATTTAAATTTAAAGTCTTTCTCTTTAAGAGTCTTTTAATTTTAAAAAAGACTATATTAAGAGTGGAAAGATGTTTATATAGGAAATACATGTTCTTTGACTCATTTGAAACAGAATCTCAACAGCTGAATAGAAAATGAGCTGAATAGAAAAAAAAACTTAAAATTCTGTCTTTAAAGATGTCTGAGAATTTTCCTCACAATGTCAAAAACAATTTACAACTCTGCTGCATATTCATTAAGCAGATTGCATGTTCATGAAATGAAAGAGCTACTACTAAAATAGTGGGAGCCACATCCCAGATTTGGCATTAAGAGACAATGACTAGGATTTGGCCACTACCATTTCTTATTTCTCTAGTTATAAAATTTGAGTAATTTTGGAGAAAATTGCTTAGTGCTGAACAACTTAAAACACTCCTTTCTATCCCACAGTATATATAAGATTATGGGTGAAACTACTAAAATTTACACCTTAAAACCCTAAGGCACAATATAAACATTATCCATTCTCTAATAAGATATATCAAGAGAAAATATCATCTAGAAGACCACTGTTGTATACTTCGTTGAGAAAAAAGATTACATAAAATTCAAATAATGTTATTGGAGTCACCAAGCATATTAGTCCTGTGCTACTTGCAGAACATTTAGATTTAATTAATTCTTATTTTCTGTAATTTGCAAGTTCAATTGCAGAGCTATGGATGCACAGAAACAGTTGTACAAATGCTCATATCCCAAAAATTGGGCATTGTGTTTGCAGGTTTGTTATGAAATCAAATACTGGATTAATAATTTGATCCACAAATTAAACAGATTATATATTTGTAAATTTTGCCTTTCAATGTTTTCAAGATCTTCAGCCCTGGGAGCTGCTTCTAACATGTATGTACTAGCTGCAATATGAGTATTTATGCCATATGAACCAACCAACAGGAACAAAATACAAACTGTTTAAACCTTGGACCAAAACTGAAAGCAAACACATTGTGGCATATGCAACTGTTGTGACTTTATTACCTGTGAACTGCACCTTCCCATTTCTGAGGCCTACTTGTCATCAGGGTCACTTAATATTTTGTAAGGCAGAGTTGATGTACCATGCTACATAGGAAGACACCCACTGTACTCTCTCATGAAAATTCTGTTTCTTTTCTTTTTAATTTTGTTGTTTCCTGCTGATCTGATATAAAAGTCACACAGAGTGAAAATATATAATTTTCCATTTTGGGAATGGAAAGACCACATTAATGTTTTTAAAAGTTCATTTAAGTTTTAGGAAAGTCATTCAACAAAAATATGTTTCCAAAGGCATAAGGGAGAAGCTGCTACTTCTGCCAAAATATTATCATCTGGGATTACCAGTTATAGCCTGCAAGTATTGTAATGCATTTAAAGTACTTTTTTTTTTTAGCTAACAATAACATTAAACAATGACAAGTACTACCTGTGGCAGAAATTACTCAATGTAATTCAATCCCCTACAGCCTCAGAGGCATCTTGACCTCCAGATCCGTGGATGTATCTCGTTTCTATTGGGAAGGGGTGGGGCTCATCAGCCTCTGAATCATAATCATCCTAGGCCCTGTGGAGACAAACCCCTCCCTCAGGTTATTTCTGTGTAACGGGTGACCTGACTCCTTAAACCTAAGCAATGAAAATATGAGACAGAGGAAGCAAAGGGGATAAAATGTGCCAGTCCTGCTAAAAATGACAAATAGCTAAGCTAAAACGAATTCTGGACACTGGAAGACATCCTGGACACTGGAGGACATATAAAACTAGAAAAGTGGACACCAGAGAACATATAAAACTAGAGAAGTGCTACAGAGTTAAAATATGAGATTTCTCTATGGCAATAGAAGACTAAAGTGTCTAATGTCAGTGGACTTTCAATGGGGAAGTAAAGGTAGGGTTGAGATCTGAATGACCCATTTCAAAAATAACATGCATCTGATAGCAATTTAAAAAAATAGAAAAAACTTGCTGCCCTCATTTAGGCAAAACACTCAGCTTGAAACAGATGCTGGCTGCATAACTATTTGCTACCTTAATAATAAAATAGTGAACAATGGAAAGATTGTAACTTACCTTGGCACAACGCTATATGCAAACACATAGGAAGAAGAAACAATGCAATATCACTCTCAAAGTAGGACAGCAAGGAGCAGATTCAGGAAATAGATGTCTCACTAAGTCAAAGTGACACTGCCAGTATAAATTTAACAGTCAAGAAAGCCAAAGCAAGCAAATCAGACTTAATGTGAAGTCAGACAGAGAGTGAACAGCACTGTACCTCTACAATTATCCAGTCTCCCTAGAGATGATCTCACCAGTGGTGAAACTGTGTCTTGTGATTTCTTCACTTATTCTTTGGTACACAACTTGGGGCTTCAAATGACCCATGACCATTATGATGCCAAGAGAAAATATACCATCTCCAGGACATTGCAACCTACATAATGCTTTATTTTCCTAAGGTCATGTAAACCCAAAAATAAAACTTACAGTAGTATATAGATTCAAAACATTGCAGTATCACCATTGTAAGTCAGAGCGCTTAATCTGACTCTTATTTACATGCCACTGAAATTAATGGAGTTATGCCAACGTAAAACTGATGTAAGTGAGGGCATAATTGGGCCTATATTGTCAAGGGCAGCTCTATGTTTTTTGCCGTCCCAAGCACAGCAGTCAGGCAGCCTTCGGTGGCTTTTCTGTGGGAGGTCCGCCAGTCACGCAGATTCGGTGGCAGTTCTGCGAGTGATCTGCCGTGGCTTCGGAAGTAATTCGGTGGCGGGTACGCCGAAGCCGCGGGACCAGAGGACCTCCCACAGAAACGCTGCCAAAGGCTGCCTCACTGCTGCCCTCACAGTGACTGGCACACCGCCCCCCGCGGCTTGCCACTCCAGTGCCTAGAGCCACCCCTGTATATTGTTTTCTAGGATAAACTTTTTCTTTCATACATGTTTGAGTAAACTAATGATTACAAAGTACTGTACATGCACATATTCAAAGATAAGGCTAGGAACAGAATGACTTTCACTGTCAAACTGGCATTCATTGTATTTTTTATGTACCTAATATGTCAATGATGTAATTCCCAACATGAATTTTCCTATCATATTCTACTGTAATTCGCTATCATAATAACTCAATTTCTTGTTTTGATCCACAATTTAAGAATATTAGAAGCTAAGAAAATGGTCTCCATGCAGGTGGACTCCTAAGCCCACACAAAGCCCCACAAAGTCAATGGATATTTGCCCATGTGTGCCAAATTGCAAGACTGGACCCTAGTTTTGTAAGGCTACCAGTATAAACTGTTGGATGTTGAACAGCTCGAACAGCTTCTTATAATGCTTGGATGGTACAAGTTATCTGATCCTTGGGACTACAATTCCCAGGAGCCCTCCAGACTACCTCTGCCAGCATTCTATCTCCTTACAGAGCTGTGCTTCAGTAATGGCTGGGTTAACACCACCCATTCTTAAAGGGTCCAGCATATTCTGCAACACTTAATAAATAAATAAATAAATAAATAAATAAATAAATAAATAAATAAATATTTTAAATCTAGTGCCTTAGTGCACAGTTTAACAATGGACTGAGAGGAAGAATACACAGAATCAAACACACCATTTCTCTTTCTTTTCTTGGTTCTTCTGGAACTTCCAGCAGCTCCTCTAACCTCCTGTAGAAGTAAGAATTACTTACACAGCTTGAGAAAATCCTTTGGCACCTAGTTCCAAATTAGAGAATTATAGCCTCTCTCTTAGCTGTTGTCAGGTGATTAAGATGCTCTCCTTCCAGTGTTGATTTGGAAGAATGTTGTTGCCAGCAACTCAGCAAATCTAAGTATCGGGAATGGAGAACACATGATGTGTCTCAGGATGAAATGGAGACTCTTCCACAAAAGGTAATCTGCAGGGCTCCTGGGAATTGTAGTCCACAAAAGGATACCTTTGCAACTGCTCCACACAGTAAGTGTACTGTAGCTTCTGCTCTGGGCCAGATTTAGGGACAGGCGACCCAGGCGACTGACTGGAGTGCTGGGACTGGGGGGCGCCAGGCTCAGAGTACTGTTTTTGTTGTTAGCAACAAAAGGGAAAATAGAATGTTTGAAGTAAAATGTTTCAGGTATTCCATATGTAGATTCATTTTTCACTAACCTCCTAGAATGTTCTGGACCTTTGTAGAATCTTGTAGAACCTTACAGACTTTCTGAGCACTACATTTTCCTTGAACCTTCTAGAATGTTGTCGCCCTACCCTCATGAGTATATAGAGGGTGGGGCATCACTAGTCAGTCAGTAAGATATAGAAGTGAAGTGAAGTGAGAGCCCAGCTGCAATATTGTGAACCTTGTTTTACTGTGTAATTATGAAAGTGTACCTGTGTTTTAAGACTTGAAGAGTGTAAGTAGCAACTAGTAAAGGTCATATTTAATGAGATGCCAGAGATACCTATCGAACCCCTACCTATGCAACAATATAAAATAAATACTGTTACTTCTTTTGCCATGTTTAACACGTAATGTTTGATGACTTTCTAAGACTGCAGAACATAGAGTTTCGCTCTCCCAAATACTGTCTCCCAAAAACTTCAGGGGCTCAGTATAGAAAGTGATAAGCTCAATTGCAATCTAGTTTGCAGAAAGGGGCAAATTTGATGGAAAAATCTGAAACAGAACAAACTAAACCAGACTTTAGGCAGAAGCGATCGTCCCAGAACAGAAGACATTGAGGAGTGAAGCGTAAATTATTGAAGTCCTATTATTAAGGAACTAGCTGAATTAGCTGAAGATGAGGAATGGAAATATGAGGAAAGTGATGGAGAATCATTCAGTTTTCCTGGTGGCATAAAGGAGAGTGTTGATCAAGAAAAATGTGGGTCACATGAAAAAGGAGAGTAATTACACAGAAAAATCTGGTTTACATGAAAAACGGAGAAACAATAAAGAAGAATCAGCTTTTCATGACAGAAACATCAGTGAGAAAAATTGCACATCACAAACTGACACATCAAATCCTGCTTTATGGCCAGCAATCCTAAACTCTGCTGATATTGATTGTACATTTTAGAACGGGCTGGGCAAAATCAAGGATATGACGTTTCCAGTAAATGATCAGAAGTGACACTTCTCAAAGTCACACTGCTAAAGAGTGCTTGAGAATGGTGAGAAACTGAATTGGCATTAGCTAGTTTACTTGAAATCAACTGACAAAATGTTCTGTTTTTTTGCAAAATATTTGACAAGAATGCCAAATCTTTGTTTGCACTTTCTGGGTACAATTACTGGCATAACTTAGCTGATGCTCTGAAGCACCTGAAAAGCCATCCGGCCATTTTAGGGCCTACTCCAAATGGATGGAGATGGAGTCGAGGCTCAAGCTGAATAAATGCACAGACGCAGAAAACCAGCACATTATTAATGCAGAAACCCAGCATTGGAGGAACGTGCTCGACCATCTGATCTCAATAACCTTCTTCCTTACAAAGAATAATTTGGCTTTCCAGGGCTCATCAGATAAGTTGTTCACCCAACATAATGGTAATTTCCTCAGTGAGGTATAGCTCTTTGAGAAATATGATGATGTCATGCATGATCACCTACCTGGAGTAGTTCATAAAGAAGCTGTGGACCATTACTGTAGCAAAGTCATTCAAAACGAATTGACTGAACTTATGAATGATGGCTCTGCCTACCCTCTGCCAACCCCAATCTCCTTCCCAAAAAGATGCTTCTAGTGGAAGAACAACTTGATAAGAGCCTGTTCATTCCCCTCAAGCATAAGGGCTGAGATTCTAAGCAGACTTTATTTAGGCTTCATAAAGAGGATTGGGCAAAGCAGATTATATATATATATATATATGTATATATGTATATGTATATATGTATATGTATATATGTATATATATATATATATATGTATATGTATGTATATATATATATATATATATATATATATATATATATATATATATATATGTATATGTATATATGTATATATATATATATATATCCTCTTTGAGTGAGAGTTTGTACAAGTCCCATATAAAGTTAATGAATAAAAGACATATTGGCATATTACATTGTTACATAGCAGTACCAGATGCTTTGTTTTGTTACAATATTTGGATTTCAGTCAATACTGTCAA
Source organism: Gopherus flavomarginatus (assembly GCF_025201925.1). NCBI lineage: Eukaryota > Metazoa > Chordata > Testudines > Testudinidae > Gopherus > Gopherus flavomarginatus. The sequence goes on from NC_066622.1 coordinate 27,255,458, forward strand.
ATTTCAAATAAAAATATGATGATGAATCCTCCAAATAAAAGGGTATTAAAAATTACAATCATGTTAAAATTACTACACAAACCAACAAAAGCCACAGAGCTCCTGACACACCACCCATAACTCTCGCTGCTGTGAAAAAAAAAGTTATAATGGTATGAGCTATGTGAGTTGTTTGAATGCCCTGGGTTCTGTGGTTTGATGGCTTAACTTTAACATTATTCAAAAATAGCATTTCTTTTTAATTACCATATTAAGAACAATATTTCTTAAGTTGTATAATCTGGGGTTGGCCAGAGAAGGGAGAACACTTTGCTATAAATATATTTAATTTTTCATACATTCTTGTATACATTTAAGTTTAAGAAAATTCCTAGGTAGACATCTGATTTGCTCAACTATGTGTTTTGTTAAGTGTTCTGCTTATTTGAAGCTCTTTACTAGGAGAGAGACATTCTCAGTGGGAGAATAGAAGCCTGACAAGAAAAGTACTAAACCTACAATACAAACAGATGATCCTTCCTTGGAGACAGACTTAAAGAGAAGTGGAAGAGAAGTGAATGCAAATTCCTTCTGTACAAATGAATTATATACTGTATCAGAAACTTGCAGAACATTAAAAATAGAACGTGGCAAATTACACTCAGCAAACAATTTACTTGATGAAGTTAGTCCCTTTTTGTTAGCCAATTATCTGTGATCATACTAAGATTTTAGAAATGTGCCCATTATTTGAAATTATTCACCAGTGGCGTACTGTGAACATATTTCAGCCTAGGGATTGCTGAAAAACAATTTGTCATGACATATACTTCAAATTTAATATTTGAAATGCTCTAATTGGTCACTTAAGTCACAAGCTATTATTCCTATCCTTGATGGACTATCCCAAACCCACAATGGGTTTCCAGGATGGCCACATAAAGACTTCTAACATAAATAGTCATGCAAGTACATACTCACAACTTTTACTCTTTCCATAAATATCACTGCATACAAAAAATTCACTTGTCTGAATGCTTGCAGAAAGTAAATGAAAAGGTTGCAAATACTCAAATGAATTGGATTTTATCCCAATGGCTATTCAAGAATATTTTCGTGCATTGTTCACCAAGCTCTACTAAAATATGTATTTTAACTAAAAATGTACTGTGATCAAAACAATTGATACCACATTGATTAGACAATGAATTGCTGCATTACCTTCATTAAAAAGAGGGTAAGAATATGATGGATGGATCTAGAATTGTCCAGAAAAAAAGGATAGAGGCAGAAGACTAACAAAGAAGAGAGATCTAAAGATGGACTAAAGCCAGATGAGTAATTGCAAAACAAGAGCAGGAGACATCAGAATCAGAAATATTTCAGACAAAGAAGAAAATAAAGGGAAAAAAAAGAAAAATTTCATTTTCACCTGATAGTGACTAGGATTGTGGAATGCATGCAGCAAAGTAAGTGATTCTGGGGATACTAAGAGCTCATGCCTTTTATGCAGAGTGATGAACAAGCAGGACTGAGAAGGAGCTGTTTCAGATTCTGTTCTGGCATCCGAGCTGGTTCTGTGTCTAATGGAAATATCATTGCTGGTTCTGAGATGTGTGTCTCTGTATGACAACAATTTAGAGGAAAGTATCATTATTTCAAAGGATAGATTGAAAATTGTGGATTGAGAGGAATTACATATTTAGGCTCAACTTTCATCTGGAAAATCTGCCTAGCTGCTTGTGGGTACCCCTCAAAACCTCATTGTACAGTGTCTGGAGGTACACCAAACACCAAGGGACTACAATGTTATTGTATCTTACCAAAGACTCAGTTCTGCGAACACTCATGAAACTAATCCTTATTCACACGAGCTGTAGCACTGGCTTTGATGGGATTTCTCACATGAGGAAGGACTCTTTGAGTAAGTAAGGGTCTATGGGATTAGGTACCAATGGGCACTGTATCTATAAGGCAATATTTATAGCAAGGATGTCATTGCTTCTGACAATAATGTCATCTATTCCTAAGTACCTGTACTGTTGGGTGGCATATATTGTTCACCATCAGATGGAATGGAAGTGCCCTGATGAGCAGAGATGGGATGTCAAAGAATTCTGTTCCCAGAAAAGGATTTGGTTTTCTTTGTAGAGTTCAGAATATTTCTGTTAATCCAAGGAAACCACTGTGACAGAAAAAAGACAGCCAAGATTGTCATTCAAGGAAACGAAGTTGATGCATAAGCAGTCCTGCAATATCTGTATTATCTTATATTACATGAATCCAGTATTCACCTTGGCTGCTCCATTCAGGACTGAGTGTGATAGCAAACTGCCACCCAACATGTGTGTGTTGCTATCAGTTTATCGAGTTTGACTATATGCTAATTTCCCTCCCAAGAGCAGATTGCTATTATAATTTATTCTGTTAAGATGCAACTCCTACCTTCAAGAGTTATTCCTATCTATACTCCTTGAAACAATATATAGTTGTGAACAATCTGCTCTTTCTTAAGAATTAAGATATATTCAGGAAACAGTGATATTAGCTACTTAAGGGTTAAAGGTTTTTAAAGTTGATAAGGTCTGAAAACAAGACAATATATTCCAAAGAGCTAATGAAAGTAAGCAGAAATTAGAGAAACTTTAGCATTCTCAAGATTTATCATTTATTTGTATAACCTTATGCATCTCGGGAGTGATCCAGAAGACTAAAAAAAGTGGCAACATAATACTACTATTTAAAATAAAATCATAGATTAATACCAGAAAACTACAGACCATTGAATTTAACATCATGTGGGGGAGTCTTTGAAACTATTTTAAGTGACTCCAGCTTTTTTATTTATAGAAACTACTTGGATGTTGGTACTGAAAGCAAGATTTCCAAGCTTTCAAATAATAATCTCAAAGAGCAGTAAATAATGAGGAACAACATGGTCAGTTAAAAAAAAAAACAAAAACTAAAACCTCAGATCTTTAAAATACCTCGGCTAATGGATGGGGAAGTGCACTTCAGATTAGATAACAAAAACATCTTTTGATCAAAAAAATATACAAAGAGAAGGAAATGAAAGCCAAGGGTTCAATCCTGCTCCCATTAAAGGCAATGGCAAAAGTCCTACTGGTTATAGTGAAAATAGGATGATACCCTTTTGTAGCAGTTGCAGAAAAAAGTCCTAAAGCTAATGTGAATATGGTAAACTAAACCCTAGACCACATTGCTATAAAAATGCAATATACCATAAACAAACAACAGCTGATCATACTCCAAGCAAAAATCACCATGATATTAAATTGGGATTTGAATAAGGGGAAAATAATTAATTGCTAAAATTTCTTTACACTTGTTATAAATCTATCTTAAATCCTGATAGCCCACTTTAATTGTCTGCTGTGCCACCACAGTGCCTCCTGAGCCTTTAATGAGTTGGAATGTGTTGGAAATATTCATAGTACTCAACAGCCTACAGGCTGACACTTCCACATGTGTGATGGGTTTGTATTGGAACAATAGATGCAAAATATGCTTTTCAAGAGGCACAGAAAGTTTTTTCTTGATCAGCTTGAATATTCCAAATACATATTTTTGTTGTTTCTGTAAAGGAAAAGCTGCATCAGCCTCTATATTTTATTCATATTGTCCAGGGTATCTTTTTCCACTGCCAAAAAATAGTATAACTTCATAAATTTTAAGACCAGAAGGGACCATTATGGTAATTTAGTCTGTCCTCTTGCATAACATAGGCCACATATTTCATTCAGTGGTTCCTGCAACTAGCCCAACATCTTGGGATGGAATTAGAGCATATCTTTTCGAAAGATATCCAACTTTGATGTAAAGTGATGGAGAATTTGCCACATCCATGGGTAATCTGTTCCAAAGGTCAATTATCCTTATGTTAGCGTTCAGTACATTATCTATCAGAGGACCATTTTAAGCCCACTAACATCTATATAAGGTTTTCAGTCATTCACAGAGAAGTCTTTTTTCAAAAGACAGTATTTTGGTTTATAAAAATTTGTGTGTGTTTCTCATTCAGTGACAGTTAAGGTGAATGAGAGGAAAAGACATGGGAAAGAGTGAGAGGGCCAATACCCTGTAATCTTTAACCCTGTATTTAAGATGCTTGATGAGAAGAAAAGAGATTAGAACAGGAATGTCCTAACCACTGGACTACAGAATATTCTCCTTCAATCACTCCTATTGAAGGTATTCCACTTAAATTAAATAATTGAATAATTAAATATTGATTGGGCTAGAGAAAGAGTGGGACTGATGCTATAGGCCCATGCAGTTTTTTACTGCAAAAACTTAGGTGTCAAGTGAGTTTAGGAATCTATAAATTTAGGTGGCAGCCAAGCTGCAGTTTTGTGGGTCACAGTGGTGCCTACAAACAGGACTTAGGTACCTAAGTCTGGGCATTAGGCCCCTAAGTGCCTTTGTGGATCTGGGCCCTAAGTTCTGATCCAGCAAAACACTTAAGCCTGCACATAACTTTAAACAAGTGTCATTGGAGTCAATGGGATTTAGCGGCTTCTGTAAATCCTAATAGGTGCCTCTCTGCATCTGTAGGCATCTAAATACTTTTCTAAATCTAGTCCCTAGTTTATAACAAGTTTAGTAAAAAAGAAAAGCTAGAAAAAAAGTAAAATGGAAAAATAGATCCTCTATCACAATCACAATTTAAATTCAGAGGCCAATAATATTAATTTTGCTTCCATTCCCAGTTGGTTGCTTCCTAAAAAATAAAGATAGACAGTAGTGTTCAGATGACACATCAAGACCTTATTCCCAGCTATTACCTTCTCAAACCAGCCTTTCTGGTAATGATGAGAAAACTGTAGTCCCAATAGTTTAAATGCCTACCAAAAGATAAGTGTAGTGACTGACAATTTGGTCCATCCCTAAAGGGAAAATTAGGGGTGTAAGCAAATACTTCATTTCCCTGAAGAAAGAGTTTGGGGGACAAACAAAATGTAATACTTCTCATCCTTGATCTCAAGTCAAATGTCTCTATTATGGGACAGTATTTTCTCATGCAAGTAAAAGCCAAATTGCTGAAAGACATTGTTGCCTACGGATACTGCTGATTGGGTCATACATATATGTCCTGAATAAGGAGACATGAGGGAAGGGCATGATCCAAAGGCAACTGAAGTCAACAGGTATAACTTAGGTCAGGGTTTTCAAACTTCATTGCACCACAAACTCCTTCTGACAACAATTACTACTACACAACCCCAGGAGGAGGGACCGAGCTCAACCGAGCCACACCTTGCCGGGTGGGACGACCAAAACTGAAGCCTGAGTTTCACTGCCCCAGGGCCAAAACTGAAGCCTGAGAGCTTCAGCCCCAGGCAGGGAGCCTATAACCTGAGCCTTGTCATCTGAGGCTGATGCCCTTGGAGCTTTGGCTCTGGATGGTGGGGCTTGGGCCCCGGGTGGTGGGGTTCAGGCTTTGGCTTTGGCTCTGAGCCCCAGAAAGTCTAAACCAGCCCTGGCGACCCATGAAAATGGGTCCCAACCCACCGTTTGTAATTGTAATAGGATTTGTAATTGCAGTGTAGACATACCCTTAGTGTCTCCAAAGTTTAGCTTTTGACTTAAACGGGGTCAGAATTTTAACCAGACTGCTTTTAAAAGGATTTGCATCACCTTAATGGTTTTCTAGTTAAATTTCAGAGGAAGTTGGAGGAAATCCTGTCATCTGAAAATAGTTACAATTGTATTTCAGTGTTGGTATCTCAGAGTTCAACCAACCAGTTGGAATATGTCAGTACTCAATTTTCTGCTTCCATGTTTCTCAGTCTATGTTTTTTCAAAAGCCTAAGAATTTGTAGGTGCATGAAAACCAAAGGAACACTTTGCCTTTTCCCTCATTTTCAGGGTACTGTTTTCTCCCCATGCCCTTCAATCATCTCTCTCTGCAGTTTCTTTAACTATCTCTTGAATACATTGATTTTGCCGGCTCGCCTGGTCCTTCCTTGTAATCTTTTCAATATGTGTATTTCCCTTTGGGTGGAATACAGTAGTTTTGTGTTAAATTCCTATCTGCTCCTAATTTCCTAGTCCGTGCATTATGTCATTTTGTTTTTGTGTTTTTGCCAGTGGGAAAAGTTTGTCTAGATCAATTTTATCAGTCGTCTTCATATGCTGAAAAACATCAATTAGATCACCACAAAGTCTCCTCTTTCCTAGTGAGAACAACCCTAATTTCCTCAACCATTGCTTGTTATTTAAATCCTTAGTCTTAGCGAGTATCATGGTTTTGTCATTTGACACACATCTTTAGCTCCCATCATGAAGTCACATGGCAGATCTGGGTTTGCACATAGCTGCAAAAACAACTGGCATATTGAAACAGTAAAGAAGCAATATACAATCCTTCTGGCAACGTTTGGTAGGTTTTGATAGTTCCCACCATCTTGAATTTCATGGAAGTATCCAAATAGATTCTTGACGTAATCTCAAATAAAGTGTGGTAATACTGTTCTCTGAAAAGTGATTCTCTAAAAATGGCACTGTGGGGTTCTGTTTATTCTCTCTCAATATCTTCTAGAACAAATATGATCAGTCAACAAGTTATAAAATATTTATCCTAACTGCTATCTGTGCAAACTCCCTCTTGATCTGAAAGTCAAGCTGCGGCTTTTATAGGTCTCTTGTCATTACCAGTTAAATAAAAAAAAGGTTCTTGGATCAGAATTTAATTAATAAATATGCCAGAGAATAATCTACCTCATCCTCCCATAATTGTGTTGGCTCATCTGTGATAACAGAACTTGCAAAAACTTATTTTTCCCACTCAAATCAGAAGATGAGATTCAAAATTATGTGGAATTCACCGGATGGTCAAACCAAAAACCAGACTGGCCACATTATTATCAATGACAGTCACTGTTGGATATGAGTTATTAAAAGTGCCAGCTGTGGCAGTGATCATGAACTACTAATTGGGAAGATTAATATTAAGTTAAAGTCCAAATAAAAGATGGGTGCAATAAAAACCAAATTTCGAGTTTGATAAACTAAAGGATAGCTTTGTGAAGCAGGCTTACAAAGTGGGACTTGTAGGGCATTTCAGGCCATTAATTTGTGATGATGAAGAAATCTCACTTACAGACTGGATGTAAAATATTCAAGGAAGTGATACAAAACACAGTGGGGAGTTATTGGAAGATGTAAGCAAAGAAGGAAAATCTGAACCAACAACAAAACAAGAACATACACAGGAAAAGTGTAAACAAGTTAAGAATGCTGTGAAAACTGAAGTAGTAAACGCACTGTGCAAAACAGCAAAGAAATCACAAAGATTGGACAAGCAAAAGTTTTGAAAAGAGGAGGCTCAACAACTAGAGGTGGCATCAAGAAAACAAAATACTAAAACAATATACAAAAAGATAAGTTGTATGGAAACACTATCAAGTCAACAATGCAGGTAAACTTACAACAAATGCCAAAGAGGTGCTGGAAGTATGGAAGGAGCATTTTGACAAAGTGCTGTACTGCTGGACCCTTTGGTTGATCCGGATGCAAGTATTCTAGACATGCTAAATGAATAGGGCAGTTTGCAAGGCAGAATGGATATCAGCACTGTACCACCACCAGAAGAAGAAATGAAAAATGCAGTGAAGCAGTTAAAAAACGGAAAAGCTGAAGGAATAGACAATATAACAGCTAAGCTGTAAAAAGATGGTGGGACAAATGTTATCAAAGCACTGGGAAAAAATATACAAGAAGGTCTGAGAGGAAGAGGAGGTACCAGATGACTGGCTAATTGCAATAGTTGCACCAGGTCTTGAAAAAGAGGAGATCCTACTGATCTGAATAACTAGAGGTAAACATTACTGTCAGTACCAGGAAAAAATCTTGATGAAAGTAATTGTTAAAAAATAAAGGCTGGTTTTAGAGGAAGTAGAAGTTGAGGAATAGTGTGGCTTTAGAACAGGCTGAAGCTGCATTGACCAGATATTCACCCTCCGAGAGCTGATGGAAAAAAGCAAGAAAGGGAATTAAAGACGTTTGGTGTTTTCATTGACTTCAAAAGGCATTTGATTTGTTTTTAAGGGATGCATTACGATAAGATAATTGCGATTATAAAAGCTATGTACAAAGACTCGTTCAATGCTGTATGAATTGGTGGGAAATTAAACAACTGGTTCAAGTCTGATGTAAGAGAAGGGGGGCATGCAATCACCATTGCTTTTCATCATGTTCTTATATTGGACATTACGAATATTAGATGGGTTGGAGGGTGTAACACTGGATGATCTTTAATTTATGCAGTTGACATGATACAACTGGCAGATACACTTGAATTAAATGATGCAAAGTGAGAGTTTAATATATAGCTATTATTTTCTGATCTACATTTTCCTTCTCTTCATTGAAGTTTTCATTAATCTCATGCACTTTTCTAGATTAACATTTATGTTCAGAGGCAAACATTCCCATATTCATCTTCTATCAGGAGGGTACTATGAGCCTCTTAACTTGCACCATAAATCCCTTTCCCCTACACATTAGCAATCTTATCCTGCACTGTGCAGAGGGCCTGCTTTGAGGTAATGAGTTCCCCAAATGTACCTCTGGGTTAAAAAGTCCAATGAACATCTCACTTCGCAGGACTGAGTTCAAAGAGAATTTAGGCCTCAATTCAGCAAAGCATTTTAGTACATGTTAAGTCTTTCCCTATTCAGCAAAGCAGATGCTTAACTTTAAATACATGCTTAAATCCCATAGAAGTCAACATGGACTTAAGCACTTCCTTAAAAATTAAGCATGTGCTTAAATGTTTTGGTGAATCAAAAGAATTAAGGCAGTTAGTTGCCTGTAGGATCAGGTGTCAGTACAAATTCAATAAAATGGGATCAATCCTCAAAGTATAACGATTAATATATCAACTGAAATATCATGTGGTTGGTGGTGGGAACACCACCATGGACCCCCCCCACATCCTTTCCCAGCCTACACCTCCCAAAACTGTGGAATGTGATACCTGTGGAGCCCAAAGAAAGGTTTTTCTTTAGGTCATGTGAAAGTGGGTACCAACGCCCCAGAGGCTGCACTTCTCCCTTTCAGTTACTGGCCCTCATAACGTTCCAGATCTATTGGATTTTTATCCTCTCCATCAACAGAATTGGATGGACAATATGGCTCTAGAACATGGGATGGATAATAATTTCAAACTCTTCAAAAAACAAACAAACAAACAAAAACCAACAATAAAACCAAACCAAATGTGTCAGAAAATAGAACAATAATTTTGAGATCTGAGTAGAAAATTGGAATTCTGATCTGGATTTATGCAGAAAAAAATTGCCAGTTATTTCACAGTACAGTTATCAAGTAAGAAGGAGAGAAGACAGAGATCTATGGTGAAGTCAAAGGGCATTTTGTCATTGATTTCAGTGAAGCCAGGATTTCACCACTAATGCTTAGTAAAGGTGTAAAAGTTGTCACTTTAAAGTTACCTGTAATCAATCCCAAGATTAATGAATGAAAGATTTGTAATTTTTTCAAACTACACATACTTTTATTTGTGGATGATACTTCCATTTAATTAAACACAGCCTCCTCTTCTCCATGAGATGTTTTGAAAGCAGTTGTAGATTCTTACATGGGTTTTAGCAACTTTCCCACATTCCAGCAAAGCCGACTTAAGCCATTGCCTTTCACTGAGTCCTCTTCTTTTTCTTTTTACTTCGGTAAAATGGACATTAACATAATAGAAACTAAATGAAAATAATTTGGATCCCTGGCCAAGATATTTTCTTGATAGCAGCAATATTTTATCATTTTGGCTGCTTTTATCGCCTGCAATAAATTTAGATGGGATGCTTATCTGCTTCTATTATCTCCATCATCCCAACCACTAAAAAGTTACATTTGTAGAGGAGGAAGTTTGAGGAGCTTTTATGTGGTTATTTTCATTGGGGAAACTACTTGCTTGGTATCCATATGTTCAGCATATCTGTCTTACTTTATGTCTGGCTTTTGGAGAGGTAGCAATGTGGTTTCCAGAGGAAAAAAGAGGGAAGATGGAATGCCAAATTGTGCTATATATAAAAATTATTAAATAATCATAGGTGATGTAACATATGATTAAGACAATCCATCATGATGAGTCAAGAGACGCTAAGTCTCAAATTTCTTGGGCTTGATCTTCAATTGATGTAAACTGAAAAAAAACACCACCACCTAAACATGGCACATGAACATGCCAAATATTTCACAAACAATATTTTTAACACAAATGTTACCAGTAATGAGATTTTTTCACACCATTCTACTGTTTAAAAATAATTACTTAAAAACAGATAAACATAAAGGTCAGTATATTCAAACCTGAGTGCCTAATGTAACGCTCCGAAGGGCCTGATCTAGAGCATGTTGATGTCAATGCAAAGTCTCTGTTGCAATAAGCAATCTGCCAGCTACCTTAAACAATAATCAAGTAACTTGTTCTCATCTGAAACATACACAGAATGTGTCACGTAGCCTGTTCTTCAGTAATAAGCCCAGTAGCATGAAAAGGGTTATACCATGGGTGGAGTAAGGAAAAAACATATGCCTCTTAACTATGATGTGGACTTTTCTATTGAACCCACTTTCTGTATAAACAGTCAAATAACAGAGCTGAAGAGTGAATGAACAGTGGCACACTCAGCATGGAGTACAGAATGTTCATCTATTTCTTAACTACCCAGATCCACAGCAAGCTTGGTATGGGAGAATTTTCCTCAATTGTCTAGAAGAAAAAGAGTAATTTTATATTCAAATGGAGACCATTATTCTCACTTGTCCTCCTGTGACACAGAGCCAAAACATACTGAGTGAGAAGTCTGGAGCATCATTACACCTGTACTGAGGAAGTGTGGTGTACTGAAATTGCAAGCTGCCACTTTAAATGCTCAAGGTTTATTCCTGGTCCTGCTTGCAGGGACTTCTGTAGGGAAACGTGTGACCTAGGCCTAGCAGCAGATAGTCAGCAGGCAGCCAGCTAGAGCAGGGGTTCTCAAACTGGAGGTCAGGATCCCTCAGGGGGTCGTGAGGTTATTACATTGGGGGTCACGAGCTGTCAGCCTCCACTCCAAACTCCGTTTTGCCTCCAGCATTTATAATGGTGTTAAATATGTTAAAAAGTGCTTTTAATTTATATGGGGGGAGGGGCTTGCACTCAGAGGCTTGCTATGTGATAGGGGTCACCAGTACAAAAGTTTGAGAACCACTGAGCTAGGGTAAGGTAGGATGAATTTTACTTTCCTGCTTTATGGAGCAGCCTCCATTCTCTTTCTGTCTCTGGGTTCTTGTGTGTTACCATTCTGAATTTTAGGAAATAACAGTGTTATGTTGCAACCTTCCAGCAACAGTATTTTGTTTTTACCTAACTTCTCATGTTTATGCTGTGAAACCAGAAGTGAAAGTAAGCTGATACAGTCCAGTGCCGGACCAGACCGGCTTCTACGGCGGTGATTTAAAGGGCCTGGGGCTCCGGCCCCTGCAGGGAGCCCCAAGCCCTTTAAATCGCTGCCAGAGCCCCAGGACTCTGGCAGCTGGGCTCTGGTGGTGATTTAAAGGGCCCGGGGATCCTTGCAGTGACAGGAGCACTGGGCCCTTTAAATCACCACCTGAGCCCTGCTGCCTCAGGTCCTTTAATTCTCTCCTGAGCTCCCAGCAGCCTCTGCAGCTGGTAGCTCCAGGGTGATTTAAAGGTCCTGGGGCTCCTAGCCACAGCCAGAGCCCCAGGGCCTTTAAATCTTGAAATGCCCCACCTCTTCCAGTTGAGGCCACGCCTCTTCTGGTTGAGGTCATGGCCCTGCTCAGGACTCTGGCATACTGGTAAGTCCTTTAAGTTTCCTTCACCCCTGTGTGAAACATAACAAAAGGAAGTGGACATTTGCTCTATAAAGCAGGCTTACTTTCCTGTGGAAATAACAGATGCTGTGGCTCTTCAACAGCAGCAGCCATTAATGTTGGGGGGAAAGGAAGACTTCATTCAGAATCCATTCAGTCTTTGTCTAATGCACTTACAAGCATTTCTCGGATACCATCCATCCCAACAAATCTAATCAAACTTAACAATGATGGACTTCTTCAGCATTTTCTGATGTTCTGGGAGTTTGATATGCCAGAGCTTAACACGATAATAGGGGCTTAATCGTGCAAAGTGCTGAGTGCACTGCTTACAACACCCACTGAAGTCAGGGGGACACGATGGCACTTCTTGCACAATAACTACAGGGATAGTTCTGTCTTTTTTTTTTTAAAAAATCAAGCTTGGAAAGGACCTCAGGAGGTCATCTAGTCCAACCCCCTGCTCAAAGCAGGACTAAACCCCAGGCAGATTTTTGCCCTAGATCACCCTCTCAAGGATTGAACTCACAACCACCTGCGTTTAGCAAGCCAATTTTCAAACCACTAAGCTATCCCTCCCCTCTCAGTTCCAGCCTTGACAAAGAGAGTAAGGTCGGATGGACTGGACTAACAGATATTTTTCCCTTCTGCCATGGTGTGCAGAGCACCTGGGAACTGCAGGGATCAGACACTCCACCATCTTCAAGGTTTATGTAGCAGCCATGGTTCCTTTGCAGGTCCCAGAGCTCTGGCAAATTACTGTATTTCAAGCAGACTCAGCTCTTTTGGGGTGGTGAGCCTCTTCACATATTGGGCAACTGTGGCTACTATTCACCAATTTTAAAATGCTTCATTTATAATTTAAGGTCATTTTTTCAATGAGTCAAAGGGAAATATTTCAAAACTTAATTCCTTAGCTATATCCAATAAGATCACAGAGTGAGAGCAAGCCAGGAGTGTAATAAACACTCCTTTAAAGTACTTCACACTTTTGTTGGAAGTCTTTGAGCGACATAGCCTTTGAGAGAGTTTTCATTGGGGGCACATATATAGCTGTCAGATTTGACATATAAAATCAAGTTAATCTGCTTCAAATTAAATTTGAGAAGAATGAGGGTAAAAATTAAGCACAATTGGTTTAGAATCAAATGGCTACTTTTTCGTTCTTGACCCTTTTATTTATTGTAAATATTTGGCTTGCCTTGGAGTAATTTTTATTTTTAATGACTGTAATTAATGACATGGTTCATTAGCTACAGGGAAGCTAATGTAGTTCTGCAATACAGTAGTTCACATAATTGTGGGAGGTAACTCATTCCACATGCTCAAACACTGTATTTCCAAAATATTTTCCTAATAGTTCTTAAATAGAAATATTTCTAAGTGTACATAGAAAATGGCCTATTTCTAAGCAGCAGTAAGAGTACATAGTTTGAGGACAGCATGCCAAAAAGTATTATTTTTGGCTGTCGTATAATTGGTATCATATGCAGTTGCTATTTTATAGACTCTATTTCTTTTTTACTTCACTGTTGTTATTTTATTAGGGCCCAGGTAGTGCCTCAGAGTAATTTTGCATAACAAGATATTAATGCATTCTAGGCATCAGAATATTACCTAGACCAGGATGATAATCCCACAGTGTTGAATATTTTCCCCAATACTTGTCAGATTTTAAAAAATCTGTTTAGATAGAGTGAGAGCATAGCTCCATTCATTAGATCCTTTATAATCTAAAATAAATTTGAACCTGGAAGAGAACACAAGGAAAATAAACATTTAGAATACTATACATCTCTCTCTTTATATAAATTATGCACTTACTCAACAAAGCACTTAAGCATATGCTTAACTTTAAGCAGTGGAGCTTTTTGCTCTGCCTTACCTTTGAAATCTTCAAGATACCAGGCAGCCATTTTTCCTTCTAAAAGGCTTTTTACCAGGCTGCATGGTCTGGATTTCTCCCCCTCAATTCATAAAGGGGGTGGGGATGGGAGAAAGCAGAGCACAGATAGAAACTCAGTTGGGAAATGAGGGCACAGAAGCATTCCCATTCCCTGCTGCAGCTATTTAGGTAAAGACCTGGGAGGAGAGCAGAGATGTTCTGTAACCATAGCTACACTGTGCTAGACTTTATGAAGGGTTCCCTAGTAACACTGTGCTAGGACTTATTATGAGTTCCTTAGCAACACTGTGTTAGCATGTATGGGCCATAGTTCAAAATACACAGTTGCTACAGGCACCCTAGCTACTAATAGAGATTAGCTAATCCTGAACCTTCACAATAGTGATGCTGCCCCTGAATTCATTCACTATGAGACCTCCTGGAAGCATATGTTTGTGAACTTCATGATCATAATCTGAGGTTCATGAAAGCAACAGCCATTACAGCCTGTTCAAATGGATTCAAGATTTGATATGAATACGTTCATAAATCACCAAATAACATTTAGATTAGAATCCAAACCAGACCTCTGAACTTTGTGATGTTTGCCCATTACTATATGGACCTAAAATGAGTCAATATGACAGAATATTATTATTTTTAAATAAGCATCTTTAAAACGGCTGCAAGTTTACTTAAATTCTGGGAAACTCTACCGTGATAGAAAAATGATGGCAGCTGTACATTACCTTAGAGGAAACAGGACTAGAGAAATATCAGCAATGATTTAAAAGACAGAGAGCTTGCATCAAAGGGGTTTGTTCCATCTTGTTCTGCGATGGAGCATACTGAAAAGTTCTTAAGATAAACTAGATCGTTTTCCATGACATCATATGAGAAGCCTTTGTTGAATTTCAGGAAAACACTCTATATTGTTACTGTGCAGTTTTCAGTAAATTATTTTATTGGACTTTTAACTGGACTTTGCTTTTACTTATTTGATTGTATATTTCTGTTAGACTTTTGCTAGGATATTTTAGCCTGTATTTAACAGTAGGTTGGATTTCAATAAATATTCAAAGCCAAGTTGAAAATATTTTAACTGGACAAGATATCTATACATTAGAAATTATAATAAGTAGTTTGAAACAAAAAAGATTGATGATTTCTACAATACATATATTATTAACAGTTAGGAAATTGAATAGATTAGTTTACTCAACTCACCTATGGAACTCTTTCCCAATTTGTTTGGATTGTTATGGAGTACGAATTTACTCCTAAAGTGCTTTTTTAAAAGTAAGTGCAAGTTATGAGAACAAACCATTGAATTAGAATGCATTGTTTGTGGTATCAAAGTATTACTATTTAATTTACAATATAATATGTAAATGTAACATTTTCTTGCAATTACTGCAAGCAGTTTCTTGAAGCTTGCTTAAAAGGCTAGTTCTACATAAAGATTCAAGTCTAATACATTTTAAAATCTATTATTATTATTATTTGTGTTACCATACCACCTAGGAGCAGAAGGAAAAGACCAAGGTGCTACACAAACACACACCAAAGAGCTTTCAAGCCTTTCACTGACATGCCAGAGAGCTTAATAGAAGAACTGGTTATCTGTGATAGAAAATCATATGCTTTTCAAATGCATAGAATGACTTGTAGTATAGTAGTTTATGATACAGTATGTACCAGTAAGTTACACATGCAGGGAATCACTCAAGCATTCCAGCTCTGATCCAGCAAAGCTCTGAAGAACATAATTAACTTTCAGCATGTCAGTAATCCCATGGAAATCAATATGAGTCATCACATGATCACAATTAAGTGCATAGTTAAATGCGTTACTGGAGCAGGCTTTCCTTGAGCACCAAAACACTCACTGAAATCAATGGCAGCTTTGGGCATTCAAAGAATCTAAAAAGAGACATAATCATTTACGTTAATCTGCTCCAGCCAGCATTTGTAAATCTGCTGAGTTTGGAGAAGAATTTCTCCATTGTTTGAAAACTGCAGTATCATTACATGCTTTAGATTCTGATTTTTGTCATGTAGAACAATTTGATCTATTAGCTGTAAAAGCTTACAAAATGTCAACATGTATAAAAATTTAAAAGCTTTCATGTTGATTTAATATGGACCTCCTACACAGCTCATGAAGCCACACAATTTTTTCCCTTTTACATGTTTTTAATGTAACCCAACCATGCTTCTGAAATAGAAATGTATATTAATAGTAATAAGCCCCATTTCAAAAATAGATACTGTATTAATTTGGAAAGAACCCTGGCAGGTAATATCCCCACATATATTTTATATTAAATTTTGACTTCAGAAATTCTATCAATATGCCTAACTAAAAGAATAATACTGTAATAAGCACTTTATATTTTGAAGCTTTAATACTAACCTCTCAGTTATCTGTTTACAGTAACCCATTCATCACAAGGGGCAACGGGGATCTTTATATGGCACTGTTGGATAATACAGTATATGATCCAGTCTGAAGCTTGGAGTTTCTACAAGTTCTAAGGTACTATTAAAATAAAAATTACTTTTGTTCTACATTTTCCCCTGTGCATTTTTAGATATTAAAAAATAGCAAAACAAAAAAAAACAGAATTTATATTTGAGGAAAGAGAGGGCAATAAGTAGATTATGTTTATTTGTCACAATTTTGGGTCTCATCCAAAGTACACTGAAATCAATAGGAGTCTTTTCACTGGTGTTAACACGTTTTGGATTGGGATCTTTATTGCTTATGAGGGACTGCACAACATTTTTTTCCTATGTCTTTAAATAAAAACGTTATGCTTTTTAAGGTTGAATCCTGCACTGTCGAACTTAATTGGTGGCGGGGGGGGGGAGGGACTGGCTAGTTTCTTCCATGTGAACTAAATCAAGACCCTGTACAGTGGTCCCTATAAAAAGTCAATATTAATGAACAGCTACTTCACAGAAATATTTTAGATACAGGAGTTATTTGATATTGCAGATACAACAACGTAGGGACTTTGGGTAAATGCTGTTGTTTTTTTTTACTGGAAACTAGTATACGTGATCTCCAGAAAGCTGTCTTATTCTTGAATGGAAAACTTTCTCCATTCTAAATTTCCTAACAGTATCCAACCATTTGAGCTGATATTATGTTCAGACCTGACTAGGCCTGGAAACTGAGCTGAATGTGTCAAGAGAGCAGACTTCCTTGTATTTTCTAACTTTGAACATACAAAATGAACATAAAGCAAAACAAGGAGACAGGCAAAGATGTTGCCAAGGTTTCAGAACTTGCCTATATCAAAAGGTTTTATTTGGGGGTTGGATTTTTTTTGGTCCGTTATATTTCTCTTCCAGATATATTTTGAATTTTCATTTCTTTTCATATTCCCTTTGATACTCTGTTGATTTTTCTCTTCTGGCACTGTAGTTTATTATTATTTTTTATTTTAAAATGTGTTGCGTGATTAGAGAGGAGTCAGCACAAAAATAGCATCAGCCCATGACTGCCTGTGCCTGACACAAAATACCCAGACACTGAGTGCTCTTTAGGGTGACCAAATGTCCTGATTTTATAGGGACAGTCTCAATTTTGGGGTCTTTCTCTTATATAGGCTCCTATTACCCCTCACCCCATCACAATTTTTCACATCTGCTGTCTGGTAACCCTAGTGCTCTTAGACTTGTTGAGGCCATTGTATTTTAAATTCAGTCCAGGAACTGGGGTAACCAGAAACCAGTGCTTATAGGAATCACATTTGAGAATTCGCCAAATGAGACCTTCTAACACCTCTTCAGGTACTCTTCTGGGGACCGAAAAAAGGGGCCAGTCCTCATCTTATGTAAGTCACAGGTGCAAGCTGCCATTATCCCCCTTCACATTCTTTTTACTCACTTCTTTCCTACTGCCTCTTCACCCAATTAAAAAAACAAAAACAAATCCTGCAATACATGTAACTAACAAAGCTGTAAGAATTCTTCACCATATTCGTTTGATGCATCCATCATACATCCGACGAAGTGGGTATTCACCCACGAAAGCTCATGCTCCAATACGTCTGTTAGTCTATAAGGTGCCTCAGGCCTTTTTGCTGCTTTTACAGATCCAGACTAACATAGCTACCCCTCTGATACTTGATTTGTTTGATGGTTTATTGTGTCTTTAGACTGTATGCCTTTCAGGGCGAATTTCTCTCTTTCCTGTGTTTGTACTATGCTCCATACAATGGGACCCCAATTACATCAGGAACCTTTGGGCACTCCCAAAATATAAATATTTAATATCAATAATAGTGAATTGGTATAGCTGACTTCAATGTGCTACGCCAGTGTATACCAGTTGAGGAGTTTTTTTGCCCTTAAAAATCAACATAAAGCCTTTCCCTCCAAAATCACTGAGAGGTAGAATAGATACGTACCTGACATATACATGAACTACCTGTCATATTCTCATATTTATCCTTTTAAATTTTACTTAGCCTTTCTGCCTTTAAACATAATTGTTGATGTAGTTTGTTTTATTCATCTGTTTGAGTTCCTTTCTCATAATGGAATTCCTGTCATAGTGTTTCTAAAGATTCTCAGGATAAAAGCAAACCAACTACCACATTTTCTTGTGGATGGAGCTTTGTGTCTTGGCCAGAAGCCACTTAGAAGAAACACATCAGTTGGAGGCCTTCCTCTGCAGTCTAAATGAGAAATTGCTCCTCATGTTGTCTTTCATCTTTTAAATATGCTCCAATCTGATCTGAGCAGCTGTCTATGTTAGATTTATTCTTCTGCTTGTTTCCATCTATGCTAATCAGTCTTCCTTTGTATGTCTTGAGCATTATCGTCTTAATCAAGCTTATTTTCAGACCCTATTTCTTGGCTTTCATGGTCTAGTTCTCCCATTAATTCTTGTACAATATTTGTGTTTTCTGTGACCAGAGTGATGTCTGAAAATCTGATTTACTTACATTGTTTTTGTTAATATTGAGTGAGCACTCTCTTTCTCTCACTCTCTTTCTAGCACAATCCTTTTAAAAAGATGCAACAGAATATCAGTGAATAGCTTCAGAACACTATTTTCACTTTCTTTTATTTCTCACTGTATATGCGTGTGTATCTCCATCTGTATGTGGTTTAAACATGTGGTGGATGTCTTGCTTTACTGCATGTTTACTGCAGGCACAAAAAAGTGTAACATTTTTATGTGTTTAAGCTTTTCAAAGGTCTACATTCTGAGGCTTTTCCAACTGAATAGCTGTGTTCAGACAGCGTATGAAAGCCATACAGAGTAATCAGTTGGGTCTATACATGTTCACCAGTAACTCATTAATCACTTGAGATTTATCCATTACAACACATCCAGAAAAAAAGGCTGTCTGTTTTCATGGTTTAAATCAGCCATTACTATGCAGCAATTGCTACAATAAGTGTTTTTACACATTATACTTTAGAAAGCACGCAATCCTGGTGCTTCCAATGATGTGTTTGCTTATCATCCTATGTGCTCACAAATTATTAACAATGGCAGGGAGTCCATCACAACAATTTATTTAATGTTTACATTTCTTTTTGTTACCTTCCTCAATTTTAGCTCTCCCTCTTTTGGGGGATTATAGAAGATGACAGAACAGGGTAGCAACAGCAGCACTTTATACCCAGCAACACCAATCCGCTCTCCGTTCCCACCTCAGCCTAGCCAATGGCAGCAAGAAGAGAGGGAGCAACTTCTCCCTTCTACCCTGCCCTTTTCTCCACCCAGGAATGAGGCTGGGAAAGCTCCAGCGCAGCTGAGCCTGCCCTTCCCCAGCTCTTCCCAGGACTCCAAAAGTTGTCTGTTCCCCATGATATGATCAAATATGCCCAGGGCTGGTGCAACCATTTAGGCGACCTAGGCGGTCGCCTAGGGTGCTGGGATTTGGGGGGGTGCCATTTTCTTCAGCAGTGACAGTGGCGGCCGGATCTTCAGCCGCCCCGGTCGCCACCGGCATTTAGGCAGAGGGACCTGGGGCAGGGGAGCGCGGGGAGGGCCGCCTGCAGCAAGTAAGGGGAGGGGGGCGGCATGCAGGGGAACTCCCCGCCCCAGCTCACCCCTGTCCCGCCTCTTGCCCGAGCACGCTGTGGCTGCTTCACTCCTCCCGCGTCCCAGGCTTGCAGTGCCAATCAGTTTAGGCACCGCAAGCCTGGGAGGCAGGAGAAGTGAAGCAGCCACGAGGTGCTCGGGTGCTCGTGTGTGGAGCAGGGGTGAGCTGGGGTGGGGTGGGGGATGCTTCAGGGCGGCGGGTGGGGGTGGGGAGCTGCCGCAAAGGGGGCACCTCAGGGCGGGGGCACGGGGAGGGGCGCAGGGTGGAAGTTTCGCCTAGGGTGCAAAACATCCTTGCACCGGCCCTGAATATGCCCCTATTAAGACAAGGGAGGGCTGGCATTATATCCTCTCCCTCATCCAAGATGGGCTAGAATTTTCTATCTAAAGTTTTCAGCTGCTCATGAGACTCGTTTCTCTACCATACTGTCATGATATAGTCCTGTGTCCCAAAGAGCAATCTAGGTCATCTTAGGTTTTTATGGTTTAAAGTTTGACACACTTTAATGCCTCATCCAGCCTTCTAGCTTTATTCATTCTTCCTTCTTTTTCTTCCAGGTCCTCCATTTTAATAGTCATTTTGGTTGAAATTCACTCAGTTGTCAAGGGCCCCTGGTGGCCTTATGAACCATCTAAGCATTTATCTCATAATCCTTTTTATTGGTTTCTTTGCCATTGATTCATAGTTGACCAGAATTTGGCCCTTAACACAGAGCTTAAGTGTTGTATAGGGCATGGCAACTATGATGAACTTCTGCCTTTGTGTATTTCTTCATTGAACAAAATGTCTTCATTGCTGCTGCCTATAGGCTTTTACTATTTTACATCGATGTCTGTCTCATTCCTGTGACACAAAGGCATATTCTTTAATTAGTTCTAGTCCTCTAGCACAGTGTTTCTCAATGACCAGTCCGTGAACTGGCACCAGACCTTGAGATCTCCTCAACAAGCCAGTCCCTGGTATAAGAAAGGCTGAAACACTCTGCTATAGCAAATAGCATTTACACCACCCCTTTTGTATATTATTAATCTACTACATGGTGTTCTAACTATAGCCTCCAGATCCTGCATAAAAAATAAAAAATGAAAACTGAGCAACCATTCTCAGCCTCCATTGTGGACGCCACAATTCAAGCACAGGAGGTTTTTACCCAAACTGCAATGATGCTGCCATAGCTTTTATTGCAGATTCACTTACAGGTGCAGTTCATCAGGTGTTGGCATTTTATCTTCATAGTTGGGTCCTGTGTGCGTTGAGGCTGCTGGTGTGCCTTTTTGTTTTAACCTGTCATTTGAAATCTGCTGGGATACATGATGCAGCAGACCGTATAACGTGTTTGTCTTGTGGGAGGAGACAGCATGCTTTTAACAGAGAGTCCTCAACTCTGGAATCTGATCCTCTACTTGATCCAACAGAGGCCAATTTTTCTGTATGGCTCATGCATTTCCCCAGACATTTGGTGAGAGGATTATTTAAGGGAGAGAGGTCCTAGGGCTTCTTCATTTGATGGGGGACTTAGTTTGTTTACACTGGCTAACATGGGGTGAGCAGATGTTTAAAGCTGATGTATTAATGTAATTTATTGTGGGTCTGCCTAGATAGTGTTCAATTACACATGTGAAAAAATAAATAAAACTACATAAGTAAATGCTTGTTACTGGCTCAGGCCAGTTATTATGTCATGCCCTTTTGTTTATTTTTTAATTGAGGATGATCAGGCTTTTAATAGCTTTAATGTAAGAGAAGGGTCTCTCACTTGGCTCATACTCATGTTTATTTGAATTCAAATCCACGTTTTGGAACAAAAAAACCCAAAATGAACACACATTTCATAACAAATAATATATTCATCACTGAGCACAGCTCTAGAACACCCTGTGTACATAATTCCTGTAATACTTGCTTTGTAAAGCACTGTGATTATAGGGAACAAACTCCCTTGAGAAGCTAGGTCCTGATCTAACAATGAGCTTATATAATGCTTAACTTTTAGCATATTAGTAGTTTCACTGACATTAATAGGACTACTTACTCTCAAAGTTAACCATATTCTTTAGTGTTTGTTGGATTAGGGCCTGAACCACACTGACTTTTGGAAACTAATGAGGATCCTGCCGTGCTAAGCGATGGCTTTATGCTGGTGGCTGATTATTTTGAATTAGTGAAATAACAAGCATCTGGCTCAGTAAATTTGCTGGGACAACCTGTCATTCTTTTGTATTTTTCTGTTTTTAATTCTGTAGTATATGTGAATTACATCACTTTGTTCAAACACACCAATCTCTTATTACGAGTAGAGCTGGTCAGAAAACCATTTTTTCCCCTGGTGAGGGTTGAGTTCTACAGTTTCTCGATGGGTGCGGGGGTTATGAGGAGAAAGGAAGGAAGGAAAATCTCCTGGAAGGTATGAAAAGGAGAATTCACCTTGGCGAGAAACTACCCCAGAATTCTTAGTACCACCTTATCATCACAGAACACACAGTAAGGTTCCTGCATAGAGAAAGCTGCCAGCTTTAAAATTTGCATAGTAAACATGATGGTGACCAGAAAACAGGTTTTGATGGAGAGATAAAATGCAGACATAGAAGTCAGATGAGTGGTTAAGGGCTTCAGCACCAGTAGTAGGTCCCATTTTAGGGAAGACTGGTCTGGCTGCCAGTCTGACTGCTCTGAGAAATTGGCTACTTGGGGATTTTGTGCCAAAGAGCCCAAGCATCCTGCAAATAGAACGCTACTAATGGCAGATACATCATGTGTTATGTGCTGGGCTGAAGACCCTTATCCACACCTTCTTGAAGGAAGTCCAGGATAACGAGACTTCCATGACCTCTTGAACTAGAATTGTGTTCCTGGCACTAAAGGCTGAACTTGGTCCAAATGGAGGGATAGGCTTTTATTGTGAAGACTCTCCTGGTCACTTCAAATGAGAGACATAGTGCTCTTACTACTCCTCTTTCAATAACCAGGCTGTCAAACACACGGAGATAAGGGCCTTGGGAAAGAATGTCTGGTCTGTGTGGCAGCTGTAATGGTGATTCCAGTTTCAGCTCCTTGACCAGTATGGAGTAATCACAATCACCTTTGCTTGTTCCCATTTTATCTTTTGGATTACTTTCCCCATGAGAGGGAAAGGTGGGAACACATAGCAGACCTTGCAGCCACCTGTACAATAGGACATCTGTTCTCACAGACTTGAAATCCACTTCTCTGGTGAACTATTTCACCCATTTGGTATTTTTGCATCTTGCAAACAGATTGAGTGATGGGATACTTTACATCTTTGGGATCAGATTGAAGACTTCCTGGTTCAGACACCATTCCAGGTTGTTAACAGTGCATCTTCTGAACCAGTCTACTTTCTGAGTCAGCTCCTATTTTATGTGTACCATCTTTAGGAAAGGGAGGGTCATTTATACCCATTTCATTAACTCCATTGCTTCTGCATGTAGAGCTATGCTCCTTGTTCCTCCTTGTTTGTGTATGTAAGCAACTGTTGTTGTATTGTCCAACTAGACCAGGCCGTGATTGCCCTGTAGATAGCTCTGTGATCCCGAGATCCAACTTGATGGTACCAGGAAACTGATGATGTGTTTCCTCTCCTTGAGGCTCCAGGTACCCCACACTCTTCTCGATCCCAGGTGTGTTCCCCAACCGACTGTTCAGCTGTGAGAACTCAGGGTCTGGAAGGTATATGGGAAGGCTGTTGTGGACATTCCCAGGGACTCTCCACCACGCTAGAGGAACAAGTACCTGACTCGGGATCATCACCTGATCTTTCACATTTTCTGTGATCCTGTACTTTGAGAAGGAAAGCCTGGAGACCCCTGATGTGGGATCTTGCCCATGGGATGACTCCTGCGTACGACACCTGGAGGCCAAGTAGCTAAAGGCGCTGAGCTATGGGTTGATTTGGTGCATTTGGACAAGATGGATCTTCTGGACCTGTTGAGTGATGGGTAAATCTTCACCACCAAGATATCTATGTCCACTCCCAGGTGGGGTAGCTTTGTAGATGAGATTAAGGAACTTTTCTTGATATTTATCACAAAGCCAGGGGCTTCCAGGAGGTCCAGAGTTTGCACTGTGTCATTGAGTGTCACAGGCTGGGTTGGAGCTCTGCTTAGAACCTCATCTAGAAGGAGATATAGGTGAATCCCCTGTAACCTGATTCTGGCTATGACCACCACCAGCTTCTTCACAAAGACACCTCGGGCCAAAGAGAGACTGAATGGGAGGGTTTGCCATTGGTAGTGCCATAAGGAAATCTCAGGCGTTTGAAGTGGAATGGACAGATGGGGATGTGGAGATATGCATCAGCCCGGTCCAATGAGGTTGGAGACCCACTTAACACAAATAGGGAACCATAGAAACTAGGACCTCTATCCAGATTTTTTTCTTCATCCACATGTTGAGCCTTTTGAGAACTAGCTTGGCTCTGACTCTATGTGTGTGCTTCTACGAACGAAGAAGATGGAGTGGAATCCTGAGAACTTTTCTTCTGAGGGAACTCTTTCTATAGCTCCTATGTCAGGAGATGGGAGATTTTGTTCTGGATAAGTTTGTGTTGGTGGGATTGGTGGAGAGAGGGGACTGGATAAAGAAGGGATGGAGTGGAGCCAGTAGCTCAAGGAAGTATCCCAGATTTGGTATCTTGCCCACTGGTGGTGTGTGGTCAATATAAACCATTCTTCTGAGAAGTGGTAAATTCTGCCTCCTAGACTTAGTTCTGGGCAGGGATATATCTGCTCATTATGAGAATGGGCTCTTGAGGGCTGCAGGA
Organism: Gopherus flavomarginatus; assembly: GCF_025201925.1. Taxonomy (NCBI): domain Eukaryota; kingdom Metazoa; phylum Chordata; order Testudines; family Testudinidae; genus Gopherus; species Gopherus flavomarginatus. The sequence goes on from NC_066622.1 coordinate 27,280,035, forward strand.
CCACCTCTGTTGAGTCATGGCTCGAGATGAAAACCTCAATGCACCCATTGAAGCATCTGCCACAAATGCTGTTGCCAGGGAAATTTTGTTGAGAATGGAGCTGAAGTCTGTGTGATCCTATCCTTCAGAGCCCTGAGGTCTTCTGCTCGGGATATGGAAGCACTCACAAAGCATGTAGCTGTGAGAGATACTCTGAGAATAGCAAAGGATGCCTCAAAGTTCATTGTAAGGATGGCCTCCTCTATTCAGACAGAATGACAATATCCAGCTAAGGATGCTACTGCAGCATCCAAATTTGGAACCTCAGTAATAGAATTTTTTCACTCGCACTAGATAAAATATAAGGTCATGTCTATTAATATGTGGAATTTTCCACTTCTCTCTAATCAAGTCCTCAAAGGAGTATTGAAGAGGAATCGCAGCCTCCAGACAGGATTTTGAGGGGAGGTATTTATGCTGAAGCTTGTCCTCAGGAGCCTGCTCAGGTTAGATCTGAATCATGGACACAACCTTTTTGCACATGACCTCAAACTTCTTAGAGGGAAATTGTTTTGGTACATTTTCCCAGCATCCTGCTCAGCCTGAGCCCAAGAGCTGTCCTACCTCAGCAGAGGAAGAGGAGGCTGAGTCAGAGCACAAGTGCCTTTTGGATTTTCTTTTTGCATTTTTCCTATTTGTTCTCTCTGGGCTTTTTAAACTTTTTGGCACACTTTGTGGGCAAGGCCACTGAGAAAGCATCTCTTGTGGCTTGCTTTACGCAAAGTCTAAAGAACGAAACAGAGTTCGCGCTCTGAATCTTCCTCACTGAAGTCACACTCACCCCAGGTGCAGGGATAGGTTCTCCTTACTGAAGTGGGAGGGAAGGGGGGCCACTTTTGATCCTGACATCTTTCCGCACTGAATCTAGGACCCAGTTCAAGACTTGCAGGAGGACTAGTATCTTAACTTTGCAGTCCTGTTTTACTCCACGACTTACCCCTTGAGCAGGCTGGATGAAGTCCTCCTTGTCCTTCCAGCCTCTGTTTGTTCTGGTCTCTCTCTCCTGGTCAGGTTTCCCTTTGGTGGAGTTGTAGCTCTTTGGGTGGGTAGGAGACCCAATACATCCATCTGACTCAACGTCCTCCTGCCCTAGCAGATTTAAGATGATCTGTTTGGGAGCAGGCTGATCATAATTCATCTTCTGCCGAGCCTGAGACAGCTGCCTCATGTGTAGAGCACCTTTTGGATTTTGCCCTGTGCTGGTGCAGTTGCTCTGCCATGCTTGAGAAGGGGCAGAGGAGTCCAGAGGGGAGGTGCTGCAGTAGCGGTTCTGGGTGGCTATTACCACAGTATGCTCACACTCTGGACAAGGAGGAGGCCAGGATGCTTGAAGCAAAACAAAATGCTCAAACTACCTGAAAAATGGCCAACACAATAAAGTTAAAAGAAAATGGATAGGAGCAAAGTAAGCCACCACTGTATGCTGCCGTGGAGGGAAGGAGGGAAAAGGGGCATGGCCAACAGGAGCAGTGCTGCAAGCTGTGAACAATCTCTGGAAGCTGCAGAAAGGAAAACAGCCACAGGCACAGCAGAAATGTGGGAGACACTGGGCTGCATATGGGTTAAACTAAAGTTGTAATTAATACTTTCTGCACAACAATTTTGACCAGCTCTAACTACCACCTCTACCAGGCTGTTAATTGTCATGGCAATATTATTTGTGTTCCAAGCACTCCACTTCCGTCAAACTTCATTTTGTCATTTTTTAAATTTACAGCATGCACAAATAACTAGTTTTTAGAAGAAAGGCCCAAAGATAATTGCAAAAATGCCAACACATTGAATAAGCCCTGACATTTAAAAAAGGCTACAATAACTCCTCCGTAATGTACTGTAACTGTTTTTCAGAATTAAACAGGGAATAAAAAGTTCAACTATCCAGTGTATTACAGTCCATTGGCGAGTCATCAGAATCACCAAATAAATTCAGGAATCAGTTAATGTACTAAACAGAGCTTAGGAAGTGGGCATAAATTAACTAAGCTTCTGTATTTTGCTTTCACTTCAAGCCATATTACTAGAGCTGCAAGAGCTTGGGAAAAAAATGCATGGCAATCCACATTTCCTCTCAAAGCTCTCCAGGCTCAAGGGCCTGGGGATAGCTTAATTAAAGCGACTTGCTATTGCTTTCACATATGCCTCAATTTTGGTTCAACAAGTTTTGTCTCAATGACATGTCAAAAGCTTGAGCAGGCATATTTTAAACTGCTCTAAATATATAATTGAAATTTATATAGCGCCTTTCTTCCCAAAGGAACCTGGAACACTTTACAAACTATAGCAGTGAATGTGCTATGACCTTACTCAGGCAAAATTCCTGTTATCTTCAATGGGAGTTTTGCCGATGTAAGGACTGCAGGGATTAGGCCATAGATACCCGTAAAGAGAGATAGAAGTGTGACAAAATTTGAAGTAACTGACAATGGTGCTTTAGAATAAAATGCCTTAATTAGCAGCATTGCTTCCACTAATGAAAATAGTGTGATTATGCATAGTTGCAACGGTAGTGAAATAAATGAAATCATTCTCAAAAGTGGTCATCAGCTAGAAGTCATAGAGGTTTTCAGGTTAGAAACAGAGAGAGAGAGGGAGAGAGAAGGGGGAGAATTTAAAACAGTAGCATCCATCTCTGTATTCAACAAGACTGATCTCTGTTTGTCACTTCTTTGAGTTGAAGGAGAGCAGCTAAAGATCTAGCCTAGATTTATCAGCTACATATAATGTCAGCAAGCTTTATTAATTACTGTTCTAATCTGATTCATCCAATTTATTAATTATTGAATCTGCCAGCTGAGATTTGATGACAAGACTTTCTCTTTTGAATGTGTTTAACGATTTGAAGGTTCATTACTTTCAGGTGTTTTTTCTGGGAATTGCAAAGCTCCATTAATCATCTCTTTGTTTTGTTGGTGTTACTATTCTTTTCGCTACTGTTTAGGTGCCGAAGACTAACATTAGAAAGGCAGAAGTGGAGATTTACAAATATACATGTCATCTAGCATCTTTTCCACATACAATACTTATTCCTGAATGTTGATTGGTTGTGATAATGAAACACTTTTTCAAAATTCAAAAAGTATAACAACCTTTACTCATAACAGCCAGACCCACAAATGCATTGCAGTCTCTGTATACACTTTATTAGACTATTTCACATACAACTGGGGAATACAATCGCTTCTGAAATAAAATTATGCCACTGCCTCCAACAGTATACAACAGTTTATTTATCTATTTATATAAATGTCTACAATAATCATAGGATCATAGGACTGGAAGGGACTTTGAGAGCTCATCTAGTCATCTAAAATGGGCACCTATCCAACAGCACTAATTACAAACAAACAAAAAATGCAAATTTAAACAGTAAGTTCCTGGTAACAAAACAAACACTTTTCAGAACTTCAAGCACAAAACTCCCAACCCCATGAAGCTCTAAGCCCCATCAAACCCCATTATCTGCAGCAGGCCTGGTACCAGATGTGCCTAGCAACATGTCCTGAAGATCAGCATATCAAGGCTATTTTGGACCATGGATGGAGGAGCTTGAACTTCCTCTCTTTTAAATAAAGGGGGATCCACCTTGAGCACCCTTTTGAGTGTAACTGTGACATTATGGTGCAGAAGAGACAGTCTTTAAAATTGGAAGGCCGAAATTGTTTTAGGGCTATACAGGTCAAAACCAACATCTCGAAACCAATACGCACAGACCATAGAGCACTGGGGTTACTTACTAAACAGGCTGCAGCATCTTGCACCACTTTAAATTTCTGGATTGATTTCAGATGTAACCCAATGATGAGTGTAATGCAGCAGTCTGGCCTCAAAGTAACAAAGGGTCATGATCTGCATCTGAAAGAAAGGGTCAGTCTCCAGGCACAGATGATGTAAAAGGATCCCAGGACATAGCTGATACAGAAGCATCTGGGGAGCCAATACAACACAAACCCCAGATTGTGCACACAAGTAACAAATGGGGAGCAAACACTCTCAGTCAAAGATAGAGAGATCTACCTTGCCATATCTTTAGGTGCAGGGCCGATGCAAGGATGTTTCGTACCCTACGCGAAACTTCCACCTTGCGCCCTCCCCAGTCCTCTGCCCTGAGGCGCTCCCCCCGCAGCAGCTCCCCCTCCTCCGCCCTGAGGCACGCACACACCCCCCACGGCAGCTCCCCACCCTCCACTCTGCGGCACCCCCCTGCCCTGCCTCCTCCCCGAGCACGTTGTCGCCGCTTCACTTCTCCCACCTCCACGGCTTGCAGCGCCTAAGCTGATTGGCGCCGCACGCCTGGGAGGTGGGAGAAGTGAAGCAGCCACGGCGTGCTCATGGAGGAGGTGGGGCAGGGGTGAGCTGGGGCGGGACGTTCCCCTGCGTGCTGCCCCCCCTTACTTGCTGCAGGCTACCTGCCCTGTGCCCCCCTGCCCCAACTCCCTCTGCCTAAATGCCGGCGGCGACTGGGGCAGCTGAAGATCCGGCCGCCACAGTCGCTGCTGAAGAAAATGCTGCCCCCCAAATCCTAGCTCCTTAGATGACCACCTAGATCGCTTAAATGGTTGCACTGGCCCTGTTTAGGTGTTTCCCTCAACCTACTACTGCTGTTTTAGTCATAACTAGATGGAGTTTCTGCCAGCAAGCTCTCATCCGTACCTTAAACTCCCCCAGACTCTGGGATAGGCATGAAACAGCACTGGCTGATAAATGGTGATTTAGATTGCATGACACCAGCATACTGAAAACCTGGCAGTCCATACCTCCAAACTAAGGGCAGTCTATGTGGGGAAATTTACTAGCATAGTTTTATAAGTGTCAGTATAACTCGCCATGTGGACACGCTTATGAGTGTTTTTTTTTTCTGGTTTAACCTATGTCACTTTGAAAACAGTATAAACTAAATCCAGGTTTGCATTTAAAATTTAGTTGACCTAGTCACTCCAGGAGTTGAAAAATTCACACTCCCGGGCATTGTATTTAAGCTGACAACTCCCCAGTGTAGATACAGCTAGGACCATGGAAGAATTTTTCTGTCAACCTAGCTACCGCCACTCAGAGAGGTGGATTACCTACATTGATGGAAAAATCCCTTCTGTCAATGTAGAAAGCATCTACACCATGGTGCTGCAGCAGTGCCACTGTAGTGTAGCAATGGCCTAAAGCAGAAAAAGGCACTCTCATTCTGGGATAATTGTCTCCTCATGGGGAGTTATACTTGCATAGCTAAGATGATATAATTATACAATTATGGCTATTCTGGGTGATTTCCCCCTGTAGACAAGCTTTCCTAGCAGTCTTGTCTACATGTTGAACAGGATGGGAGACCAAAGGTAATCTCTGTAGCATTCTACACAACAGAGTCCTTAGGGAGAAGAAGGAGCAATTGTCCCACACAACTCTGTGGGAATACTCAGCAAAGGACAGGGAGTGAAGAAAAAATTATCTGCTTGAAATTACATGGGAAATCTAGGTATGCCAGCAGCAACTAACTTTCTGGGCGGAAATTTAGCTTCAAGACACCAAAGCTGACAATGGGCCTTATGCTTGTGACAAGTGCCATCACCCAATGACCACATGGGATCAAGAACTCAATGTTACTACTTATCAAAATGATAACATTTACAAGGATCATAGTGGGGACATTATTTCTCTATTTGTAATAGAGACTCAAAGAGGAGTGTTCCATCTACTCATTCAACTGCAATGTTTCTTGAAGCATCTATATTTTCATTGAGGTCTTCATCTCATAACTGACCAAACCAAGCTTATTTAGGACCAAGAGCTGTTTATATAAGCCAAGGAGGTATGACAAGCTAGTTATTTTAGGAAGTTAAAAATGATCTGAGTAACTTCACCACTGATGTTGATGTTTCTTTCATTTTTATAGAAGTTAATGAAATAGCACATTCTCTTTGTATGCATGCTGATACGATCCCTTAAGTGCTGTGATCCTGGGATAGAAAAATCTCTTCCTTGTTTGCTCCAATTGACAGATAGTACATATATTTTTAAAGCAAGGTTTTAGATGTTTTTGTCTTGTGGCTATCCTAGTTCAAATGATTTTTGGTTTTGTTGCTTTAGGGGGATTTTTATGTAGATGACTGCATAAAAGGCACTATATAGAAAAGTAGATTATGCTGGAAGACAGACTCAAACAGTTAACTTTTTTGTAACTCATGACAGAGCTACATACAAGTTGGGCCTTATTTACAGTTGGTTGAATATTAAAAATATTTAGCGAATATTCATCTGAATTTTTAAATTAATTTATTAGACTGTCCCTTTTGTATTCTTCTCTACATCCTCCTCCTCCCCCCAGATATTATACTCAATACATTTACTGTCAGGAATGTTTATAGTAGCTGATTTTTAAGTGATTATTGAAGAACTGTCATCTGTAAATATAACTAAACTAAGAGTGAAAACTAATACTTATTGAATAACAAATACAAGCAAGAACATTGTAAGCTGGTCACAATTTGCAAAATGAAAAACATGAAATTAATCTGTGATTTGCTGTGAATTATTTACTCAGCTGTAGTTATTGATGTTTCTCTTTATTCCCTCAGACCAAGTAAAACTCATCTGATAGGTGAGATCTATACAGAAAGATTTCCCAAGCTTTGTTTAGTCAACATTGCAGTTGGTTGGTTTGAAAGGATTCAACAGTTGTGTTTAAAACCTTTTGCTGATATTTTCACCCTTTCACTTGACTTTGATTGTTACAATTTAAGAACTCAGAGTTAAAGCAAATGGTGTTCCACCAGGCACAAACCAGTTCCACATGGAATGAGGATAGAGAACCTAGAGTATGGATGAAGCTAGAATGACATATTGCTAACAGTGGAAATCCAGGACCTCATCTCCTGAAAACTCAGAAAGATTTACACCTTTCTAATCCAATCATAATTCACTCCTACAAAACACAGAATGAAGTCCACAGAGGAACATCCAAGGACATTTTTTGGAGCAGACATATGGGAAAATTCCTTAGTAAAGATAAAAGGTCAAATATTATCTTGGGACAACTGGATAAAAAAAAAAGAAGAATCAGATTCTCAGACCTCTGTGATAATGGTAATTTTATTAGATTTGCAGAGTTTGCAAGAAAAAAAAAGCAGCATTCAGGGATGCAAAAATAATATTTCTAGCACTATTGTTATAGTTAATGGGCTAAAATCACTGAAGTCCATGCAGTTAGCATATGGAGGAGATTGACTCAATGTATTCAAATTTTAAAAAGCAGCAGATTTTCAAGAGATGTTTCTAAGTAAGACATAGCTCTAAACTACATACAACCTTGAAAATACTAAGGGCCCATTCCATTTCAATGGAATGCAGGATCAGGCTCATACCTTCCTTCTAAAAGTTATAGTTTCTCAAATTATAAGACATTGATCCTTTTCAAGGCAGGCTACACCAAAGCCAGAGGAAACAGGAGAAAAAAAGAACGCTTCAGTTTGGTTCAAATCTTTGCAAAACCAGGCCCTACTAGAGACTAAATACAGTTACTTAGTAGATGGTCTCTTTCGGTTCTGAACCCCAAAGATAAGATAAATCATGAAGCTATCCCTCTCAGTGGATTTAAAACCATAATTCTAAACTGCACCATGAGAAGTAAACTGTTTATAGTATTCATGCCAAGGTACTTCGGGTGGGACACAGTCAATTGCAATATCAAACAGTACAATAATTAGACTGTCTAATTAAAATACATGGGAACAAAGGCTGGAATTTCCAAAGGAGCCTAAGGGTATTAGAGGCCCAAATTATTTTGTATGTCAATGGTATTTTGGGTGCCCCGACTCCTCTGAAAATCTAAATTAAAAATAAACATAACTGAAAAAATGTCTCCCCTAAAGATGGATCTTTGCTAACTCCTCTCCCCCACCAAACCATTCTTTAAACATTTTAGAGGAGGCCTAACTATTTATTTAGGAAGGATAGATGTAACAAAGTGTGGGAAAATCTGTCCTAAAGGGTACGGAAAACTGCCCTATATTTAAAATTCACATGGGATGGAAAGGAGATTAGGATTTACATTCTCAGTTGAAGACTGGACCAGGAGATTGTGAAAGAGTTATATTGCCACTGGAGAGGCCAGTTTGTAATATACATGGCCCATAATATTCCATAAATTATTAAACCAAAGTGCATATATCTAGACTAGGGTCAAGAGGCTGTAGTCAGAACCAGAAAGTAAGGACGTTCAAGGATGACATTCTGCTTATCATGAACTAAATGACAAACCCCAAAACCCTAAAATTCAATTTTTCTGAATTAAAAATTACATCCCTAGACCTGTGAAACTGATCTTTTTAGGTCTAATGGTAGCTAGTGTTAAGACAATGAAAAGATTTACTGAGGCCATTATCATCTTAGACCGTGATGCTAGTTAGGTTTTGAAAATTTATGGAAAAAGAGCTAGAAAGCAAAATGGAGGAATTTAAAAGGATATGGAGTCCTATAAGCCATAAGAAAAGAGTCATCATGATAAAACTGTGGAGGAGAAACAGATGTAGGCCATGGAAGTCTCTGAGCAATAGAACAAAGGAATATGTCATCTTTTCATCCATTTTCTTGCTCTCTTTCTCCTCTTTAGTGTTATGCTTGTATTTTCCTCAATGTCTGAATACTATCAGAAACAGAAACGGTTTATACCCATGAAGATACTTTAATCTTTCAAAAAAATTTTTAAAGAAAAGATAAGAACTGGTCTATTGGTATTTCAAAGGAATTGACTCAAGGAGCACCTGTTTAGTCTTTTGTGTGAGATGCAAATTTCTAACAGAATAAAATGTAGGCAATAGAAATGATCATGTTTCCCCGTCTCAGAGATAAACATGCCAAGAAGATTGGACAATATATTGCGACTGAGGCTTTTAATGCATTTTAAAGTTCCCTTTGTCTATGAAGCAAATTTTTCAGCTAGTACTTCAAGGCTTACAAGGCAACTTTCAAGACGTCGCTTTTCAGGAGTCATGGCAAAAAACTGCAGAGTCTGGTGTGCATGGCCCACATGCAACATGTTAAAACTTCAGGACTCCAACCAGCCTTTTATCATAAAGTTGATTTAAAAAATAACTGGTTTCAGAGTGGTAGCCATGTTAGTCTGTATCAGCAAAAAGAACAAGGAGTACTTGTGGCACCTTAGAGACTAACAAATTTATTTGAGCATAAGCTTTTGTGGGCTAAAGCCCACTTCATCAGATGCATGCAGTGGAAAATACAATAGATAGATAGATAGATATACACACACACACATATACAGAGAACATGAAAAAATGGGGGCTGCCATACCAACTCTAATGAGATTAATCAGTTAAGGTGGGCTATTATCAGCAGGAGAAAAAAAAACTTTTGTAGTGATAATCAAGATGGCCCATTTCAAACAGTTGAAAAGAAGGTGTGAATAACAGTAGGAGGAAAATTAGCATGGCGAAATAGTTTTTAATTTGTGTAATGACTCATCCACTCCCAGTCTTTATTCAAGCCTCATTTAATGGTGTCCAATTTGCAATTTAATTCCAGTTCTGCAGTTTCTCACTGGAGTCTGTTTTTGAAGTTTTTTGTTGAATAATTGCAACTTTTAGGTCTATAATTGAGTGACCAGGGAGGCTGAAGTGTTCTTCGAATGGTTTTTGAATGTTACAATTCTTGATTTCTGATTTGTGTCCATTTATTCTTTTGCATAGAGACTGTTTGGTTTCACCAATGTACATGGCAAAGGGGCATTGCTGGCACATGATGGCATATATCACATTGGTAGATGTGCAGGTGAATAAGCCTCTGATAGTGTGGCTGATGCGATTAGGTCCTATGATGGTGTCCCTTGAATAGATATGTGGACAGAGTTGGCAGTAGGCGTTGTTTCAAGGATAGGTTCCTGGCTAGTGTTTTTTGTTGTGTGGTTGCTGGTGAGTATTTGCTTCAGGTTGGGGGGCTGTCTGTAAGCAAGGACTGGTCTGTCTCCCAAGATCTGCGAGAGTGAGGGATCATCCTTCAGGATAGACTACAGATCCTTGATGATGCGCTGGAGAGGTTTTAGTTGGGGGCCGAAGGTGACGGCTAGTAGCATTCTTTACTTTGTTGGGTCTGCCCTGTAGTAGGTGACTTCTGAGTACTCTTCTGGCTCTGTCAATCTGTTTCTTCACTTCAGCAGGTGGATATTGTAGTTGTAAGAATGCTTCCTACTGTATTTTCCACTGCACACATCTGATGAAGTGGCCTTTAGTCCACAAAAGCTTATGCTCAAATAAATGTGTTAGTCTCTAAGGTGCCACAAGTACTCCTCATTCTTTTTTCAAAAATAACTATTATCCTAGACAAAGGACACAGACTTCATCTTATACAGCCCAAACTGAAGCACACTCAATTCATGAAAAGATTCCCCTTGACTTCTATGGGAAATGGATCTGGCTTGTATTTGTGACAGACAAGAGATCCTATTCCCATCTTTGCCTTATATATATATCTTATGCACAGATTGTCATAGTCAGTTTGCCATACAGCATGGCAGAATAGCTCAGCAGGCAGAGCAGAGGACTTGGAGGTAACAATTCACATGGCCAGATCATCACATCAGTTGTGTACACAACTTTCATTAACTTCATTGTGATTTGCCTCTGCACAACTGATGGGGTGACTAGGTCAGGGCCGGCGCTTCCATTTAGGCAACCTAGGCGGTCGCCCAAGGCACCAGGATTTGGGAGGGCGTCATTTTGCCGCCCTCGGCGGCAATTCGGCAGCAGGGGGTCCTTCCACGCTCTGGGTCGTCGTTGGCAATTCTGCAGCGGGTCCTTCATTTGCTCCAGGACCCGTCGCCAAAGTGCCCCGAAGACCAGGAGCACAGAAGGACCCCCCCTGCCATAGAATTGCCACCAACAACCGGGAGCATGGAAGGACCCTGCCTAGGGCGCCAAAAACCCTGGTGCCACTCCTGGACTAGGTCATTGTGTTGCAATTTCTGCCATAGACCCATTTAGCAGCTTTGGGCAATCTATTTAGAGATCTACTCTGCAAAGTCTTGAATGCCCTCAACTCCCCCTGATTTGAATGGGAGTTGAGGGTACTCAGTACTTCAGAGGACTGACATCTTAACTTCTCTGTACCTCTGTTTCCGCAGAGGATAACACCGAGGAATTCTGTCAGTTGAGCTCCTCTGGTGGACAGGCAACAATCCTAATTCAGCCAGTTTACTCATTTTTGTTAGTCTCGTGTCACTTTTTCCTTTCCTTTCCTTCTTATTCTTTTTTAATGTACCTTTTTATCAACTCCCCTCCTGCCCAACTCCCCAGCTGGTTGCATGTATGTCTATACTAATGAACCCATTCTAGGATAGTAATGGATTCCTCTCACAAGATGTGTTCCTTGTTGTAAATTAAACTGTGTTCCCAGTTCTCTCTTCATCTAGGTGAGTCTATCATAGTGCATATGTAATATTTATTTGTATCCCTGATCTTGAAAGTTGTTTTTATACAGAAATCATGAAAATGATATTCAGACAAAAATATGTTTTTCTCTCTCTCTTTCTATCACCTGGAAAAATGGGATTGTATGCCTTTTAATTTCCTCTGCATGGGCATGGGAGTTTTTCCAGGGAGGTCGACATCAAAGACCTCTGGTGAGGGGATAGTTCCAAGAATATGACACAGATACTTCTACTGACTGTTACCACAGAAGGAAAAGAAAAATGTGGTGTCATTCTTCCCTTTCAAGAGGCCATGTTCCTCTCTTTCCAATCCTGCTGTGTTAAAAAGTAATCCACTTCCTGCGTATAACATTTAAAGTCAGTTGGAGAGAGGGTGCTTTTCCTTTTCCTCATACAGCACTTTAATCTTTCCTTAGGGTATCCTGTCTATACTAATCTTAAATCTGTCAGATCCTAACAAAGAGAGGATTGCTATATTTGGAGAGGAATGGGCAGGACAAATTTCCAACTTTTCTGCCATGAAGGATAAAACCTTCCTCTCTCAAGTGAAACACAGTTAAGCAATTCATGCTTGTCCTAATCTGAAACAGTATCGCCTAGAGGTCCCAAATGCAGAGCTGAAACTATGAGACAGTCTTTGGTGCATTAGAAATTGAAGCTCATTTACATACTTGGTGAGGCTGTTTAAGATCATTCTTTACTATTAAGTAGTCCTTAAATGATTATTGCTAAATATGTAAAATGTAAGGCTCCTAAATACTTTCCTTTTGTAAAAAAAAAACCAAAAAAAACACAACCTTTCAAGATAGACAGATGCAAAGACATAATGATTGCCGTATGTCAGAAGGTTTTAATGGTTAAAAAATGGTCTTGAGCAATGGCTTTCTAAGTTCCTATAAAACAAACACTTTTATAAGTTCCTGAGGTTTTTCTTGCCAGAGGCTTATCAGTGGAAACTAATGATTCTTGACCTTTCTGTATCTCACAGAATTTTTATCTTGGTAAAGAGATCTCTAGCTGTAGCACTACTAATGGACCTAGAAGATATTAACTGAATAGGCCTTAAGGTATCTATATTCATGTACAGTTAAATGTATTACATTAGCTTCAGGTTTTACGCTTAACTCAGAATATTCTTTCTTAACACTTTGCCAGAGGGTAGATTTCCTGGGTGTTCTTGTAAAATTCTGGATTCTGACTTTTAAAGATTCCAGAAGGAAGAGGAATCTTTTAACATAAAACATCTTTCTGAAAACCACAAAGATCCTACCATGGGAACTCACAAGTCTCCATTAGGGTCGTTATCAGTAGTCTTTGTGCACTGCTTTTTAAAGTCTGGTATAGATGATCAAATTACAAATTAATAGTGCCTCTGTCTAAGTTGATGCTTGGAAACAGTGTAAGCAGGGTCTTATGTTTTTTATTTCACTCACATCTGCAGACATGGAGACAGATGCACCTAAAACAGCTTCATTAACTACAACCGATAATAAAATATTGACAGGAACTTGGGGGTCCTATCCTAACTGTAGTAGTGATCACATTCATGTCTCAGAGGTAGAGTTAGAAGATCCAGAACACCAGCTGTCTGCTTATAAATAGTAAAATCACTTTATTTTACCATTTTTTCTTGTGACATACTGTGCAAATGAAAAAAAACATGGGTTTTTATTTTTATTTTCCAGTAAAACCTAATCAGACCATTGCCAATATACCACTAAAGAGAAGAGCCATCTGCATATTTGCCAAAAACAGTCTTCATTACTTCAACTATTTCAATAGTTATTTTCTATTAACCAGTTAACTCTCTCTACAAGAGGTTTAAATAGCTGAATTCAGAACATTTCTTGCTGTTCACTGAAACCTGACCTTCCTTTTCTCATTTAAGTGATATATCCATTATTTTAAAGCCGCAACTAAATCCAAACATAGTCAAACAAACCCCACATTAGCCACTTGAACTCCTAGTGCTAAGGTTCAATCTGACTCAAAATTGTCAAGTGTAACTCTTCTTAAATGGCTGCTTTTAGCATACGTAAGTGCAGTTCAAGACCACATCTGGAAGGAAAGATCCCGCTTTTGAGTTTGATCTTAAGGAGCCATGCTAGCTGTCAACTCCTTATATCCCTTTGATAAAGAATTCAGTAACAGATAACCAAGGCTTATAAGCTAACTGGATTTAACCTCCGTATCACGGGCCCTGAATTCTGCGGCACTCTCATGTGACAGACCAGAAATTCTGAGTCACTGTCATTTAAAGCAAAAAAATTGAGTCTTTAATTAAATATGTTAAGCAATAGCACAGTCAATACAGTCACCTTTGTATTGTTTATCTTCCTAGTAAATTTAATATTTGTGACAGGAAGGGTTCTTTCATCACTGTAGTTAATCCACTGTCCCAAGAGGCAGGAGCTAGGTTGACGGAAGAATTCTTCCACTGACCTAGTACTGTCTATACTAAGGTTAGGTCATCTTAACTACATCACTCAGGAGTGTGGCTTTTTCACACCCCTGAGAGATATAGCTAGCTAGATCTAACTTTTTGGTGTCGACCTGGCCTGTGCCCATACTATGGAGATGGGCCAGTATAACTATGCCAGCATAGCTCAATAGTGTAGACACCTCTTACACCAAAATAAAGGAGTTTTTCTATCTGTGAAGGGATATCAACTCTACCAAAGATATGAGTTATGTCGATGGATGCACTCTTCAGCTGACATACAGGCATCTACACGGGATTATGGCAGCATATCTAGGACTGTTGGGGTGTGGTTTTTTTCACACCCCAACCCATGTACCTATGCTGATATAACTTGCAAGTGTAGACCAAGTCTCAACATTTTCAAAATTCAACTACCAACTTCTTAAACAATTATGTTAACCTGCTTACTGAATAACGTCTTTCTTAAATTAAAAACAGTACATGAAACCTCAGTAGCTAAACATTTAGCATGCATCTCAAGGAAAGAACTTTAGGGTATCACTACAATATAATGCCATTTTCCCCTTCACTTTAGTTTCAAGCAGCACTAATATTGTAGAAAACACTTACAAATCCTTAAAGCTGATAATCTGATTAATCCTTTCGAATCTAACTACTACTGTTTAGGGTCTAATTTTTACTGTTAATGTTTCTGAAAAATACTGCCAACAGTAACTGTTTCTTGAGCTGTAATATAGCTACCAGTTATTTTCCTTAACATGGATCTCTAGAGTTCTTGAACTGAAACCATTAATGGGGAAATTTTCAAAAGTGCTTATTGACCTAAATCGACTTGTCCTTTAAAGTCAATCGTTACATTAAATGGAAGCTAGGCCAGTGAGTGCTTTAAAAAATCCCAGTCATAAATTCCAAATAAAATTGTGCCACTTTTGGTAACAGGCAAACAACAGCTCCAATTTATTCTAAACTCACAATCGCATGTATTTATCTATGAAGGCTGTCAGTTAGTTCCATCAACTGATGCTTTACATGTCTTGTTCTCAGGAGTAACACTGCTGTGAGGCTCTCTTCTGGGAACCCAACACTGAAAACCACTATGTTACCTCTCTGCCCTAATAAGATAGAGCTTTGCTGGACTTAGACTGTGAGCAAACTCCATGGCACACCAGTCTGTCCGCTTCACCGGCAAACTCCTCAAGACTCTGCCAGCCTTGACCTCACCTTGCAGGTAACTATCAGCGAACCCAGTTCCCGAGTACCTCAGAGATATCGCTCTGCAGTGTCCAGAACTTTCACTAGTCACTCACAGAAATTATTAAGACCGCTGTCCCCAAAGAGCCAGAATACACACCAGCCTGTTAGCTCACTGAGGACACATACATTACCTCAATGCACAGCACTGAGATGGTTTATAGAAAAACTAAGAATAAGTGTATTAATAAAAAACACAGATTTAAGGGATACCAAGCAAGAATAAAAGCAATCATAAAGGATTACAAAAATAGCACACTTTCTATTGCCTAAAACTTAATTCTAGCAAGTTATGTCTTTGCCTAACATGGTTTCTCAGGGTATGTCTACACTATGGGATTATTCTAATTTTACATAAACTGGTTTTTTAAAACAGATTGTATAAAGTCGAGTGCACGCGGCCACACTAAGCACATTAATTCGGTGGTGTGCGTCCATGGTCCAAGGCTAGCGTCAATTTCTGGAGCGTTGCACTGTGGGTAGCTATTCCATAGCTATCCCATAGTTCCCGCAGTCTCCCCCCGCCCCTTGGAATTCTGGGTTGAGATCCAGTGCCTGATGGGGCAAAATCATTGTCGCGGGTGGTTCTGGGTAAATGTCGTCAGTCATTTCTTCCTCCGGGAAAGCAACAGCAGACAATCATTTCATGCCCTTTTTCCCTGGATTGCCCTGGCAGACGTCATAGCACAGCAACCATGGAGCCCGTTCAGCTTTTTTTACTTTCACCGTATGTCTACTGCATGCCGCTGACAGAGGCGATACTGCAGCGCTACACAGCAGCATTCATTTGCCTTTACATGACAGCAGAGATGGTTATCAGTTGTTCTGTACCATCTGCTGCACCATTGTAAATTGGCAATGAGATGACGGTTATCTGTCGTTCTGTACCGTCTGCTGCTGTCATGGGTGCCCCTGGATGAGGTTGGCCGGGGGCGCAAAGACAAAAATGGGAATGACTCCCCGAGTCAATCCCTCCTTTATGGTATCTGAAAATAGAGTCAGTCCTGCCTAGAATATGGGGCAAGTGTACTAGAGAACCAGTGTATCAGAGAACCAGAGAGCACAGCTGCTCCATGTCAGATCCTGCAGAAATGATGAGCTGCATGCCATTCTAGGGAGTATCCCTGCAACAATCCCACCCATTGCTTCCCTCCTCCCCACACCTTCCTGGGCTACCTTGGCAGTGTCCCCGCCATTTGTGTGATGAAGTAATAAAGAATGCAGGAATAAGAAACACTGACTTGTTACTGAGATAAAATGAGGGGGAGGCAGCCTCCAAGTGCTATGATAGTCCAGGCAGGACATTAAGCGGTGTGGGGGAGAGGAGCCCAGCATCCCACTGCTATGATAGTCCAGGCAGTACAGAATCTTTTCTTTACACATGAAAGGGGGGGGGCTGATGGAGCTCAGCCCCCAGTTGCTATGATGAGGACGGTTACCAGCCGTTCTGTACCATCTACTGGGAATGACTGGGAATCATTCCTATTTTTACCCAGGCGCCCCCAGCCAGCCTCACCTGAGGCCAGCCAGGAGCACTCACGGGCTGATGATGATGACGGATAGCAGTCATATTGTACCGTCAGCCACCGGGGAGGGGAGGGGAGGGGAGCGGATACTGCTCTTCACAGCCGCAGCATCGCGTCTACCAGCAGCATGCAGTAGACATAGGGTGACATTGAAAAAAGTCAAGAAATGATTTTTTTCCCTTTTCTTTCACGGGGTGGGCGAGGGGTACATTGACGAGCTATTCCCTGAACCATGCCGGACAATGTGTTTGAACCTACAGGCATTGGGAGCTCAGCCAAGAATGCAAATACTTTTCAGAGACTGCTGTGGACTGTGGGATAACTGGAGTCCTCAGTACCCCCTCCCTCCCTCCGTCCCTCCCTCCATGAGCATCCATTTGATTCTTTGGCTTTCCGTTATGCTTGTCACGAGGCACTGTGCTGTGGACTCTGTATCATGGCCTGGAGATTTTTTTCAAATGCTTTGGCGTTTCTTCTTTGTAATGGAGCTCTGATAGAACAGATTTGTCTCTCCATACAGCGATCAGATCCAGTATCTCCCGTACGGTCCATGCTGGAGCTCTTTTTGGATTTGGGACTGCATCGCCACCTGTGCTGATCAGAGCTCCACGCTGGGCAAACAGGAAATGCAATTCAAAAGTTCGCGGGGCTCTTCCTGTTTACCTGGCCAGTGCATCCAAGTTCAGATGGCTGTCCAGAGCGGTCACAATGGTGCACTGTGGGATACCACCCAGAGGCCAATACCGTCGATTTGCGGCCACACTAACCCAAATCCGATATGGTAATACCGATTTTAGCGCTACTCCTCTTGTTGGGGAGGAGTACAGAAACCGGTTTAAAGAGTCCTTTATATTGATATAAAGGTCCTCGTTGTGTGGACGGGGACAGCGTTAAACTGATTTAACGCTGCTAAAATCGGTTTAAACGCATAATGTAGACCAGGCTTCACTTACATCAAGCCACCAGTATCTCCAGCCCTCCAAGCAAGAGATCCAATGTTTACAGAATCAGAAGGTACTGTCCCATTTGTCACCCCTTCCTTTTGTAGTCCAGTAAACTGTTGAAATGGGATTCTTCTGAAATGTATCCCCAGATAAAGTTTTCTCCCTTCTGCTTGGAGTTCAGGTCCCCTGCTTGATTGTCACAAATGCCCTTTATAGATTCCTCCGAGCAGACTTGATTTGGGAAGAGACAGGCTCTCAGGGTCTCACTCATAAAAAATACAGGGAGTTAGGCTTGTTGGGGAGAGGGAGCCTTTGTGGACAATTTAGATATAGCTCAGAAAGGTATATGAATTTTCGGGTATTTATCTGAACTATACCACCTGAATTGTGAACCACTAAAGAGTGATCCATTTGATGAGGGTGCCTAGTTGTAACTTTGCTATTACAGCTGTACGAATATTTGACTTGTCAGCAGTTTTGTGGGTATTAGAAAATCCCAGCACCTTCCACGGGTGAAAGTTCAATTAATTTTCACCTAAGGAAAATATTCATTTCCACTATAATAAGTTAATGTCACTGCCCCAAAATAACAAGTATAAGCACAGCAAAGAATGAGCAGCTAAAGGTCAAAGAATAATTCCCAATTTGTGACCTGAATTTTACCAGCATGGCCAGGAACAGTCAGACCCGTTGGTAAAAACTAGGACAAAGGTGGTGCTCAAACAGGTGTCTTGGGAGGAAGGTTTAGGAAACCACGTAATTAAGCAGGAAATATTAAGGTCAACCACCTAATATTTTCAGAGAGTTGGGTGGGGGTTCTTTGTAATATTATTTTTTGGGGGAAGCTTTCAAAATAGTTGTTTTGGATGTGTCTTTCTTAAGGAAGAATGACCGGACAATGGAGCCAAGGCTCATGCAATTCCCATGGTTCCCATTTCTAAGGGACAGAAAAGGGCAAAGTATAAATGGCCAAGGGAGACCCTAAAGGACTTAAGAGAGAAAAGGAAACAACTAGAACTGCTTCCGCCCAAGTCCTCTAACACAAGCTTCCACCTTGTCTTCTGAAACCAAAGGGCTCAAAAGGCCAGTGCCTTGTTCTAGTGATTTCACTACCAACCCGAATACAGAAATGTCCCTTGTAGCCACTTACACAATGAAACAATCATTGCAGCCTTTAATATTTTCCTGCCCTAGGCAACCACCTGTTTTGCCTAACATATATATAGCAGAATTGGCCCTGGCAGTGGGTTGGGCTGTCTCAGTGTCACAGAAACAACAAGAGGAGATGGCACAGCTGCAGAATCCCCCTCGGGCTATGGCTTATACAGTTTTAAAGGAGTGTTTGCAGCAGTGACAACTACAAGCAGACTATTTTCCCACACAAGTTATTAGAAAATGGTGCATCCAAGTCTGGTCCTGAGCACCAAAGTCGTTTTCTCTGTATCAAGATTAAAGGAAAAATAGGCAGCTGAGGTTAACAAGTCTGAAATCAATGCCATTACCAAGAAAAATAGCAGCAGCAGAATCCTGCAGCTATGCCTATTACTGTGTAGAAACATACAGTGATATTATCATGATTATATTTGGATCTAGCTTTAGGATTCAGGATGATAAAAAATGTAGATTTATATCTGAGTTTCTTGTTTGTTAAATATATATACTGTTTCTTGGTTTGCATCTGTATATATTAATGTACATACCCATTGTTTCATGTTCTGTGTGTGTGTGTCTGTGTATGTGTATATCTATCTATCTATCTTCATACTGTATTTTCCACTGCATGCATCCGATGAAGTGGGCTGTAGCCCACGAAAGCTTATGCTCAAATAAATTTGTTAGTCTCTAAGGTGCCATAAGTACTCATATTTCTTTCTATTCACTTAAGTGGGGGTTGGATCAGGTTTTGTATGATTTTCTACATTGCATGAAGACCAATGTTTATCCACTGGATTTTATCCATCCAGTTGTTCATACAGCACCCACCATCATAATATCACAGTGTCTTTTAGAAGATGGCATAATATTTTCTAGTGTTCGTCCCATTGACAGCAATAGGGTATGCTGAGACTGGCACTGCTGAAGGATTGACCCTTTTTTTCAGCATAGGTTAAATTTAGTCTTTCACAAGGCTGATGTGGGGGGCAGTAACAGAGGACTGGTGGGAAGATGGAATTACTTCCATTCTTTGTCACCTGCAACATGTTATCGGGTTGCAGTTCAGCTCTTGTTTAGCATCTCCCAATGTCTACTTAGGGTTTTAGGGCCAATGGATTCATGCAGTTAAGGACCACACAGTAAATTACCAATCTGCCTCTCAGCTGTGCCATGCTCCCATGAATGATGCCTAGAATAGTGAATAAGTTCCTATAGAGCATTTTATAAATCTAAATTTCAGTTGAATATAAGGAATATAATCGGTTAGGGAACCTTAAGTCTGAAGACAGGAATGAGAAAGTGCACTGCCAAACCAGTAGATAGTAGAATTAGATAAACCTCACACCAGAAAACAACTAAGTTCTAAAGGAACTTACCCAACACTTCAAAAATATCTTCACTAGCAGGCATCTTGGATGAAACATCACATTACACGCAGCAGTTCTTTTCTTTGGATTATGCTGTTCTGCATAGTAATTGGTTTGATACACATTAATGAATTAGATCTTCATAATTTTGACTAACTCAATAGAGAAATAAAATGAGCTGTCTCGTTCTTCTGAGCAATATTCATTTAACAGCCCATATTTTAATCTTTCTTACTCCTTCAGTGCTTTCCTGAATATGAAACTAGTCTGCTACTTTCCGTAATTAACAATGAATTATTATTAGGAGTGCTCACCGTGGTTCAGCAGGAAATCAATTTGCTCATTTAGTTCATTTCTTAAGAAGATCTTTTCTTTGTAACTGCAATAGCCATTTCTAACATCAGCTAGGATTACATTCAAAATAATTAATTAGAAAGATTCTCGCCTCCTTTTCCACTTACAGGAAAACTGTCTGAACTGGGGATTTTTTCACACCCATACTCCAAATTTCATTTTAGTTCTTAGCACATTAATGATAACTAACTACAACCAAGTAAAAGTTTTGTTTTTTGAGCCATTGGCTTGGTTGCATCATTTGAGAGACAACCCTTTTCTAGCCTCTCTGTTCTTGTCATGAGAGACAGACATTACATTCAATATTTGTTCAAAGGGAAGATGACTTTCTTTTACTTCCTAGTGGGAAAACTCTCACCAGATTTAGAACCATAGTATTTAATCATAAAGCTAATATAGTATATTTTTACTGGTCAAGTTTTAATGACGTTATTTCCTTGATAGGATTCCTTGCATTTATACAGAACGGTCCAAAGACCAATCATGCTTTGGATTCCTGTTCTTGTCTTTCCAAGATCAAGCTCCTCAGCCATTATAATTACAGTTATAAAAACATTACTAGTAAATTGAAAGGGGCAAGGTGCCAATACTTCAGGGATTTATGAGCATCTCTTTTTGTCTAGAAAAAGCTCTAAACTTTTTTTTTAAACTGTACTTACTGTCAGCCTCCCTCTGCTACTAAATGATATAAATTTTTAACATGTTGACTGTGGTCTCATCATATTAGGCAGCATTTACTCTTGGATCCAGCTCCTGAATGAAGAATCAATCTGAATAGTTACACTATGTTTCCAGGGCCGGATTTACACCTTAGGCACAGCATCTTCAGTACACACACACACACACCCCTACCTGCCTATAGCTGACCTTCGTGCTGTGCAGTTTTAGAGGGGGTAAGGCCACCCTAGTCTGTGCCTACTGTACCTAATTGGAAATCCAGCCCTGCATGTTTCTAAGTAAGGCATGCAAAGATATCTAAGTCTTGGGTAACTTTTTTTTTCCTCAATCTGATTTCCAGTTATAGGTGTGAGGTAGTGTGATCCTGACTGAGGAATAAACAGTGCACTAGAACAAAGGAATCCTGACTCACCGTGCCCCTGACTCACTGTGTGATTTGGGCATGTCACAACTTCTCTGTCTCTCCATTTCACCATAGGGAACTTGACCTAACTATTTCACAGTTAATATATGTAAAAAAGCATTTTGAAGCTGAGGAGCAGAATGTAAGTGCTAACATATTATCATCATCATCATCATCTCCTATGTCAATTACATTTGTAAATGTGAGACACCTCCATATCTTTTAAAAAGTGTTAACTATTGAATTCTGCCACTTGTGATACATATTACTAAAAAACCAGATTCAAAACCTGTGGACGTTAATAGAAAGATTTCAGTGGGCTTTGGCTCATGTAGGATTTTCTTTACAGCTGTGTTAAAAAAGCTCCAGTTTTACTGTAAATCATCAGAGAACATTATCTGTGTCCCAGTTCAGCAAAATAACTGAAGCACATGCACAACTGGAAGGACTTGCTTACGTTCCATTGACTTGGTTATTAATATAAGTCACTCAGCCTTTATTATAAAAAATTAGGTATGTGTTATCCTCCAGCTTCCCATTATCTCAGAAATAGTTTAACAAAGCCTACATATGTGAAATCTCCCCTTACCTTTTTTATTATGTTTCAATTATTAGTTCAGGAAAAATGTTTAGTTGCTATATTTAAGAAGATACACAATGAAATTATGATTTTAATATACTTTATTTAAAAAGTACACAGTTTTAAATTGGTTTCAATGGGACAAAGCAGAAAGTAATGGACACCTGTGTATATCTATTAAAGTCCTTTTTTGATGAATTGTGACTATCATATGGCAAATTCACATTTGCATGACTTGCAAAGTAAAAAGAAACTTTTTTCAACATATCTTTAAGTTTATCTCATCAACAGTTTAAAACAATAAAATGCTGATGTTTTGACTATATTTCTTGTCATCTATGTTGCACCATTTCTCAGTTCACAGTTTTTCCATGTATTTAGCATGCCAAGTGAACACATCAGTCAACGTCACCTTGAGAAAATTGCCAAAAGCAGTGGAAGAAGAACAAGAGTTGGTTTAGCACTAAGGCCTAGAACACCCCCACATTCTCTTGCATTCTCCTAAAGAAAGGAACAAAGAAGAATTAAGACAAAAATATTAAGATTCAAGGCGATGCATGATATTTATTAAAGCACATATGCAGTAGATGACAGATTCAATCAAACAAAATTTGTGTAATCAAAGCACAAACAAAGAAAGATGATCAGGAGGCTATTCTTGGCTCTGGGTAACCTTGGGCAAGTCAATTCCTCTCTCTGTCTCTGTGGATATTTAAGCTCATAAAGTATGTAGCACTTGTGTAGAGCGTTACATCTTAAAAGCATTGTGTCGGAGTCCCAGCTAAACAAATCAACGTATCACAAAATTACCAGTATGACAATGGAAATGCTGACATTATTTACTCATGCAAAAACCAAATCCTATCCCACGGCCAATTAGCTTGGTTTCAGAAAGGAACACATGGAAGGAATCAGTGTTAAACCCAGAATAAGATCTCAGAAGTTCCTGACTACCAATTCTGCGCTCAAATCATGCCTCTGCCTCTTACATGTTGTGCCGTGATGTGCGAAAATAGCACTTAATCGTGAAATAGAGTACAAACTCACTAGATGATTTCTGCATTGCTTGCAATCATGCAGCAACTTCCCTTTACTACTATGTTCAGAATGTCCAAAACATTTAGTTGATTTTCACACTAGAAGAGAGTTTTCTTATATAGATGCTCCCTGGGTTACGCAAACCCAGCTTACGCAAATCTGTACTTACGGAAAAAGTTCCATACGCTTTTATTATTATTATTATTGCACGTAATTGTCAGGTATATGTTCCCGACTTAGGCAAAATTCGACTTACACAAGGCGTTCTGGAATGGAATGCTTGCGTAAGTAAGGGAGCATCTGTATCTACTCTAGAAAAAATATTTACCAAAGAGGGAAAAAAAGCAGTATAAAAACTTACTTCAGGATGAAATCCATGACAAGATTCTGGACGTCTTCTAATCTTCTGAGATTTTAAACGTTCACATTTAAGGGATTCATTATGTTCACAGTAGTTAAGGAGAGATCTTATGATCACTGTATTTAAATATTCAAAGTTTGAATGGATTTGAAATGAAGTTCATCCATCCATTCCTTCCTCCTCCCACTCCCCCAAAATCCAACCAATCAATAAAAGAAGTGGGACATAATTCTATTGCTGTTCTTCCCAATCTTGTTCCCATCGGCACTTCATATGACCAAATGGGCCTTTGAAAGGTCTATCACTCAGCAATAAAAATATACTGCAGATTCCTTTTGGTGAATTCCTATTTATGAGAAGAAATAAACCCCAAACTCCGGTATGGCAATAAAACAAAATGATGTTTAGACTACAAATTAAGCTGTCAATTTACTTAGTTACAGAATCTATTTTCAATGGGACTTAGGCTCTTAAATGCATAAGTTACTTTGGAAAATGAGATTAAGGAGCAGATTGTCAGCTGCCTTGATTTCAATGGGGCCATGACAATTTACAACAGTGGAGGATCTGTCTGTTAGGCTCCTAAATCACACAGGGTAACATTCATTATTTGCACTTTGAGTCTCCCTCTTACAATCTTCAAAATAAAGGATATACCTTATTTCTATGGGTTCCATGGTAATTGGCAAGATAGACTCACAGTTGCATTCATTATCTACTACCACCATGAAGAGATTGCTGCTTGGGATTTGCTGGATGACAAAGGACCTGTAAATTTAAGAGTCAGTAATTAATGGTAACATTTTCTATTGTACATGACCATGTTTCTTAGCAACAGGCTTTTGCTAAGAGTATTTTAATATGTCAGTAAAACAATACTTAATAAATAAATAATAAGAAGAAACTAGACACATGTGCCGATCAATAAATATAACTGTTAGTGAAAGTCTTTCACATACAGAGAGGCCTGCACAAGGCTCTTCTCACTTTGTAAACTCTGTGGTGCCCTTCTAAGGTACGTACACTAAGGGGAGCAGCTGCATAGAAGGTCCCCTACACAAAGCTTAATTTGTGCCAGGACTTCCCTAGGCTTGGCAGTTCATAGCCCCGACACTTCTGGTGCATGAGTTAATGAATGTAAAAAAATTGTTTGAGTCCCGGCACCTAATTGCTTGAGCCCGAGCATGTCTTTCATTACAAATTAAGCACTGCCCCTACATAGGGAGCTCTGCCTCAGTACTGAATAGGCTGGTACAAAATGGATCAGTAGGGATGGCCTGAGAGCACAGCAATTGGATTTGTGCTCGTGTCCATCACCTACGCCTAGGGTCACGCGTATTTCAATACAATTTGTGAATTTATTTTATGTTCTTGAATTTTTGCTCCACGTTGAATCACGGCTTATATATTTACTATTAGGGTCCATCAAGTCGATACTAACTGCCCAGGATCCTGCATAATTACTGTGCTAAGCAAAGTCTGCCAATATACACTCAAAGTCAGGGACTGCATGGTCATCAAATTATGGGTGGTTTTATTCACCACTGATCTTGTATTAAACAGCATGAATTAAGGAACAGGATCCCAGTTAGCAGACATCTTGTCCTGCTGAGAGTCATTATATTGCCAAGCCAGTGGAACCAAGATTATGCCTCAAATATTTATGAGTCAGGAGGTGTATTTAGTAATCAACTAGAAAACTTACTGTATATGCAGCACCTCAGTCAAATTATGACAACAAGATGAACATGAAATTTAGACATAAAAACAAAGCAACACTGCTAATAAATATAAGAAACACTACACTCAGGGGAGTGCAGTGAATGCTCCTTCTCAGCATGAGTCAACTCCCACTGAAGCCAAAAGGAGTCTAATGATTTCAGTGGTAATTAGATTTGACCCTTCGTGCTCCTCCACAGAGGGAGAGGAGGAGCCAGAGCCTGTGGTTTACAGGATGGAACAAACTGCACACTTCAAGACAATCTGAGGCAATAGGGGTAGGGCTGCATCATAATGACCCTACTCAAGACTGTGTCTAGTGGGCACAATTCACCCCCCCCATTCTGAAATCCTGGACACAAGACAAGACTCTCATAATTTGGACCCAGATTTAATTTACCCATGTCAGTATTTATACATCAACTTAATGTAACAACATCTTGTGACATGTAACATCTTTGAAAGCTGGCACATCCAGAAATGAGGTTTTTTGGCATGGTGAACTGGTGAGCGCGCATGAAGGTAATGAGGGCTTGGACATGAGTAGATGTGGACAGAAACATATTTTCACTCAGACGTCTCTATTTAAAATACATATTGTCTTACTAAAAAAACCTCCCTGCTTTTCCAAAAATCACAGAAGATGAAATACAAGGGGGGAGGGCAGGGGAATCTTTGAACCTAACTTGAAAAAAGAATAATTGGAAAACCTGCTATAAAAATATTGCCAACAGAAAGATTAAACACTTTTCAATATTTTTAAAACTCACTGAACCTCCATTAAAGTTACACGTAGAGAGATCTGCAATATGTTAGCTTTATGTTTATACATGAAATATACATTTATGGCATAATGTACAGGGCTGAACTTTATAAATGCACCTAAACAGCTGGAGCATGTAGCAAGGCTGACGTCATTGTAATGGAGCATCTGTGGCTTTGTGTGTAAAAGAAATGGGGCCAATAAAAGGAAAGGAGGAAAATTCTTTCACAGAAAATAACAGCAACATTTTATATGCATGAATAGCTCAGAAAGTTATAAATAAATCCAATCCCAAAGGAGGGAAAATGCAATTTCAATTTATCCATCCCAGGAACTGTAACAACCCAGTCCTATGCTTTCTGGAAGCAACATTTATATTTATTATATCTGTAAAATCAGCTCTGAAAAAAATCTGAAAGCAGATACTCAAAAGTGTTGGTATCATTACTGTTCATCTGAATAACTATTTTGGGGACTGGGGTTGCCACTCTTTTGTTCTACTTGAGTCTTCCTCCTTTTGTGGATTGTCCTCATTTTGAAGCCCTCCCAGGGACTCTTAGACCTATGGGAAAACATGCATTATGTCCAGGGCAGTTGGAGCTTACAGTTCACATTTCATGAAAGGTGGACATATTTGCCATTTATTTCTTCCTCCTCTGGGGTGTTATAATGACTGTGCAGTAGAGAATATTGCTTCTTTTAAAAAAATTCCTGAATTTTTCCTGTAATTTCACCTAATGGAAACAAACCAGGAAGAGCGTTAAGGCAAAAGTGAGCCTACAGCTGGTGTCCAACATGCTGAGTAGATTTCTACATGAGTTGCTTCTCTAGAAAGTCAGACGCTGTAAAGACTGTCAGGAATGAAAGACCCTTAAGAATGAAGCTGGTTGGGAATTTTTTGTTGGAAAACGCCAGGTTGATGAAACTGAAATGTTTCACGGGAACATTCCAGTTTTGTCTAAACTTTTGTTGAGAAAGGTTTCTTGGGTCCAGGATGGAATTTTCTGGTCAAAACCAGAGAGCCAGGCCAGAACTGCCAATAGCCAGCTAGTTAGGGAATCCACCTGGGAGAACCAGATTCAAGTCCCTGCTCTGAATCAGGCAGAGTAGGGACTTGAACCTCACTCTCCCATCCCTAACCCCCAGGCTATTGGCTATTCTGGTGGGTGTGTATATGTGTCTGTCTGTCTGTCTGTCTTCCAATCCCCCTGCCCTCCTCCCCCTGCCCCTCAAAAAATTTGACAAGTCCTGATTTTGTCTCAGTGTAGAATGGGAAAATGTTTTGAAAACTCAAAACATTTTTGTGGGTGAGCTTTACTAAGGAATACTGTTGGCCCTGGTAATTTGGTGTATTCATGTATATGTCTGAACTGAAAGAAACTGTATGCAATATATTTACAAGGTACCCAGTATTAGGTTAATCTGAAACATTATTTATTAATATATATTATATATTTACAAGGTATCCAGTATTAGGTTAGTCTGTCACACTGCTCCCACTGACAACATATTGATCTGGTTCCCTTCTAGGTCCAGCACCAGCTCTCAACAGTGAATGATGGGATAATTCTATAGTATAAATAGGATGCATGTCTGTCTATCTTAGGTGTTTTTAAGGTGCTTGGCACTGTGGCACCTAACTCTGAAGATGTATCTATCCTCCAAAGGGGGTAAACCCATGCAAAGTTTAAACATCTTTGCCTATTGCTGCACCTCACGGGCCAACAAGTCTCTTCCACAGCAACTGGTGAGTGACAAGCACCTTGCAAGATGGCACAGCTGGACTATTTGCACCACTCTAAGGGTACATTCAAATTATGCTTTGCTTCTTCAGTATGGCCCTGATTCAGGAAAACCCTTGAACACATCCTTAAATCCATTCCTGTTCAGAATAGTATTGAAGCACATGTGAACTGAAATTTAAATATGTGCTTACGTCTATCACATGCAGTAAATTCATCCAATATAGACTTGTAGAAAATAAAGATGGAAGTTTTCAATTTAGTGGGATAAACTTTAATTTACTTGTTTTTGTGTATGTGCTTCAAGCATAAGTTTTCTCCCCCACAATTCTCAAACCTAATCCTGAAATGAAGCTGCAGTGCTGAATGTGTGTCTTCACCAGCCATAAACAAAGGATTAGGATGTGGTCCTCAGATCCAGGTGAGGAACATGGGTTGAGTAAAGCTGAGTGAGTAATTTGGGAATAATACTTTTGTTTGATCAATTTAGCCTGCTTTTCTATATGTGGAACATTCACCAACAGATTACATTTTCTTTCAGTTGATGCTATTCAAAACCATTTAATGGATTCTTGGGGACTTTTAACCCCACAAGATTGACCTCAAACAAATTTTCTGCAGGTATTCACTATTCAAGCTGCACTGATTAGCAAGTCACATGGTATCATTTCCACCCTCAAACTGAATAAGCATGCAGGCACTCCCAGAATTAATACTTGCATCTAAGTTTAAAAGTCAGTTTCCATGGTTATATGCTCATATGACTTTGAAATTCACTTTGAATTAATTGTTTCAGAGTAGCAGCCGTGTTAGTCTGTATCCGCAAAAAGAACAGGAGTACTTGTGGCACCTTAGAGACTAACAAATTTATTTGAGCATAAGCTTTCATGGGCTGTAGCTTATGCTCAAATAAATGTGTTAGTCTCTAAGGTGTCACAAGTACTCCTGTTCACTTTGAATGAATATTCGTGCCAGTGACTCTCAATAGCTTGACCAGAGAACACAAAAAGGTGCATGAACTCAGAGTAAAGTCATTTAAAAACTGAAATAGTCAACCAAAATGTTTTGCAGTGTATGCCAAGCTCTAGTTGTTAGGGAGAAAAAACTCCAACAAAAATATCTTCAATGGACTGAGGAGGAAAATACAGAAAGTTGCTGACAAAGTAACAAAAATGGTGCCAGCTTTCAAGTGGGCTCCTCAAAGAGTCTCCAAAGTCTAGATTTCAAAGAGTATTTCTGAGTCACCTGCTGGGCTAGGCTGTCATTTGTGTCACCAGCAACATGGGAGCCAAATATCAGTGATGGATTAAAGATTTTATTGAAATTTTTTTACTGGTTTAACAATCAAAAAGATCATCTATGTTTAATATTTATAGTGAATGTTTCATGTTTAAAGAGTAAAGGCTCTTTTCAAGTTAAGTAATGTAAATCTTTTAGTTGGAGACTTTTGCTTTACAACAGTATCATCGTCCTCAATTGCCATCCATGACAAGCGAATATTAGTTTTGATAGTGTTAGCACACAGAGAGCCTTGCACACTTCTCCATACATAAAACATCATAAACTCCCGTGGTTCTTGTTATACCAAAGCCACATTGAGTCAATAAGAACCTTATTAATCATTCTACCCATCTTTCATCCACTGTGGAACTGGTTTGGTTTATTTACAGATCCAGAGGCTCAATACAGCCTTGTACAGGAAGTGTATCTTCACTCTGCTTTTACAAGGAAAGGTGGGGAAAGACGACGTTAAGCACTTGAAAAGGAAATGGGGGAGGAGCAAGAGAAAAGAAAATCTAAACTATTTTCTTGCTCTAGCCAAAGTGGAAATAGGGCTTAAATGCAGAATGGCATGAAATTCACTATTTTGATTCACAGAATCAAGCACTTATTTTTTTCACACTCTGAGTCTCTTCTTTTAAGCTATTTAAGCTATTTTGGCAACAAAAAAAGAGCATTCTTTGCTAAAAAAAAATTGGGCCCCACATTTTGCTTGGAAATAGGTAATTTTTGCTCACAAAATGTATATATTTTGGTAAAAATTCCCATGAAAATGAACCCATTTTCAAGAGTGGAAGGAGACTAAAAATAATCTATTTCAAACAGTTTTGCATCTTTAATAATATTTTATAAATTGCTGCTTTGAGGGGCATCTTAATAAGACACACCTTTAATAAGTTAGTAATTTTACTTCATTCTTTGAAGTTTCAGTATGGTGTGTGTGTTGCTATGGAGCTGTGGCAGACATCTGAACTACTACATTGGGTCTATTCATGGTTGAATTTCAAGACTTTCAAGTGAGATGCTAAAATTTAAATCTGAATTTCTTACTTTTGGGCATAGATATATTTTTAATCATGTTGTCTACCACAACTAAATGTCTATGTACAATCTTAATCTATGGACATAGTTTCTAAATGGAAATGTACTCACTGCTGAAGAAAATTTGCAAATTGTAGAGATGGTGTCTACTTGGAATCAGCATAAAAGTCAAAAGGTGCTTTACTAAATATAAAATAAGGCTCACGTCCTGTCCCAAAGAGCTTAATGTGGAAAAAAAATGCCTGTTACATCCATGAGCATTCCACTCAGGAAAATGGGCACATGTGTAACAAGGCAAATCCCCTCCCCCTTTTTTTTTTGCTGCAACCTTAGATATGAGGCTGCTGTGTTTTGCAAAGTAACAATTAAGGGCTAGTTCCTTGGGAATGGCAAACATGCAGTGTGCGCTAGTCAAGGGGTCCCCTTTTCTGCTGCTGCTCACTGCTTATCATTGCCTTGTGATAACTTACTGAAGTCACAAGGGTCCGAAATATGGCTCATGATTAATGTGGGCTTTTAAAAAAAAAGTGATTCAATACTACTAGCAGGCTTCAGCTTTCCTTTCCCAAAATATGTGGACCACAAAAGATATTCTTGAGTTCATTAGAAATCAAATATGAAAGAGAAGTGTGTTCAGTCCAGCTAGGCTAATTGAACCTTTACGTTATTTACTTTCTACTGTTTAAGTAAAACATCTCCTGCTAAGGGGAAATCAATATTATTATTAAACAGTTTGTATTTACATGCCGGCAAGACAATCCATTTCAGTTGTTCCTTTATAACATTTTATGTATGATGCATACTAAACTCATAGGCCCCAATTTCTCATACTATTTAAAAAGCCACTGGGGAGGAACACATACCTACAAACAAATCTAGGTAATTAAGGAAACTACATGTCCAACGCAGCATACTTTGTATGGGACTGAAAATGGGCCAGACATCGGTATGAACAGAGGACAGGGTCAGAGTAGACCACAGGGGCCCAGGAATTCACAGGAATCTCCGGTCTCATACCCCATGGATTCCTGGTCAACTGCACATAAATATTTTCTCTCCTCATTCTTTTCAGGCTTCTGATGGCTTACAGTCATGCTGCCACTTGCTGGTGGACAGTACCAGTGCTATATGACCCCTCTTCATCAATGAGGTCCATAAATCATATAGGAGAAGTAATACAACACCAAACAGCTTTAAAAAAAATCCCTGTATTTTACATAGCTCTCTTAGAAGAAGGAACATACAAATATAGAGCAGCTGTCCTGCTGCTCCCAAACCCCCTCTCCCTCCCACCTTTAGGAGGTATGTATGGAGGCTACAAAGTGTTTAAAGAACCTAGCTGAATGATGAATATGGGTCTCTGAGGACACTCATGGAGTGGAAGATATTTTTCTGTGTCATTCTGGGGGCACCTGAGCAAATAACTAGCTTTGGAATCAATTAGACTCATTTAAATAAAATTCTGTACACCTACTGCCCATAAGTGATGTGAATACCCTTCTTGTGCAACACAGGAATATTGCTGTTTAATGCATTGCTTTTCAGATCACAATAGTTTTTTAGGGGCATTTTACAAGCAACTGTTACCTTCTAGAACTTTTTAAAAGTGGATTTCATTATATGACTCTGTGCTAATGATAACAGATGCTGTACAGTAGAGTATGTGGTAGCAATGAACACATGGGCTATATGGGCTTTGAATTCCATAAATATTTAAAATGCCTGCACAGATTTGTATTTAATCTCATGTTCCTGGACATTAAATCTGATTTAAGAAAAAACTAATTTCCAGAAGTCTGTTTTTCATTGTATCTCTATCTATAATCATTGTAGGAACTGTTAGACACTAGTGCTCAGTGCTACAATGATGATGGAGGGGTATAGACCCAAGGGTGTTGAAACTAGGGGTGCTGCCACATCCCCTGGCTTGAAGTGGTTTCCTTCGTGTACAGGGTTTACCGTTTGGTTCAATGGCTTTCAGCATCCCCACTGTATAAATTGTTCCAATGCTACTGCATACACCTAGATCCAAGTTGTGACTGTGCTGTGCGGGTGTAGGCCTCCCAACACACATGCATCCACATAAGATACCATTCTCCTAGCAATCAGTATGGATACTATTTTTGTATACAAGCTCTGCTGGATGGAGTAGCTATGCTATCACGAGGAACAATATCATGTGTAAAGAGTAAAGGGGGTAAGTGGATCCACATTGAAAAAATATTTAAACTTGTTTAACTGATATTAGCAACTGAAATGCTTATTAGGTCACCTTAAAAAGTGGCCTGAATTTCAGAGTTGCTGAGCACCAGTAGCTCTCATTGGCTTCACTGACTGTTTTGATTCTTTAGCACCTCTGAAAAATCAGGCTACTTTTTCCAGGTACTTAAATATGGACTTACATTGCTAACTCCAAGCACCCAGGGTGTAAGATTTTTAGTCATTACTTTGGGATTTCATTTCATATCTGTCAGGTTTTGATCTTTCCTATTTTTAAGTTAAAAAAAAAAAACCCCAAACCCACACACATACATCAGAATACAGTAAATGGAAAATGTTGTACAATCTACACTCAAATAGCTGTTACTCACAACATAACTGACAGTTGCATACTTTAATGGTCTGGAACAAACTATACCCATTCAACTGAACTGTAGATATCCGTTGTTCTGGTTTCCACATCACATCATGTATTTTCCAGGCTGCCGGCTATCATTCCAACCCACATTTCTCTCACTTATCCATTTTTAAATGAATGAAATGTCTATATTGCAAGCATAAATTAGGTTGTTTAGGATTTTTTAATGAAATATGAAATAGAGAATCAAATATTTTTAATACCATATGTAAAATACAATATATATGCCAACAACAACATTTTGGAGTGCTTGAACTTTTAAACTAGATGAAAAAAACCTGTGGTTCTTTGACACAAAATGACAGTTCTGAGGCCTGATCCTGCAGTGTGAACCAGGCAGGTGAACTCCTGCTACAATGCAGAGCCCCACCGGCTTCAACAGGGCTCTGCATGGGTATAAGCATTCATGCATTCAGACCAGATTGCAGGATTGTGCCCTTAAATGAATGAGACAGATATCACTGAGAAATGTTACTCATCCATTTCAACATGTGGGGGAACCAAATGGGGCCGGCAGTGAAAGAGGACAGCCCCAGCAATGGGGGAGGGTGACACTCACTGAGGGACAACAGGTGGCTCTTCCACCCTTGAAGTCTTTGGCATCCATTAGTCAGTTGGGGGAAAAGGGCCAGCATCCCTCAGCTCCAGGGAATTTAACCTGGAACAGGGGCCATGTGGAGCCTCTTTTGGCTCTGTTTCAGCAGGCAATGTCTACACATGGCCATAATGGATAAATATAAAGATCACATGCCTGAGATTATCAAGAATATTGTATATCATATTGTATCCAGACAAACCTATAGTTTCTTTTAGTTTACAAAATGATTTGCCCTGCTGTCATAAACAGATAAGTAAGAGTTAATAGAACAGAAGTACTTCATATCTCTTTTGCCTATAAAGGGTTAACAAAATCAGTGAGCCTGGCTGTCACCTGACCAGAGGACCAATCAGGGGACAGGATACTTTCAAATCTTGAAGGAGGGAAGTTTGTGTGTGTGCTGTTAGATTTTGGTTGTTGTTCACTCTGGGGGCTCAGAGGGATCAGACGTGCAACCAGGTTTCTCTCCAATCTCTCCGATACAGGCTCTTATATGTCCAGAATAGTAAGTACTAGGTGATAAGGCAAGTTAGGCTTATGTTTGTTTTCTTTATTTGCAAATGTGTATTTGGCTGAAAGGATTCTAATTCGTACTTGTATACTTAGGCTGGGAGGGTATTCCCAGCGTCTATAGCTGAAAGACCCTGTAACATATTCCATCTTAAATTTACAAAGATAATTTTTACTGTTTTTTCTTTCCTTAATTAAAAGCTTTTCTTGTTTAAGAACCTGATTTTTTTTTTATTCTGGTGAGACCCCATGGGACTGAGTCTGGATTCACCAGGGAATTGGTGAGGAGAAAGGAGGGAAGGGGGAGAGAAAGGTTAATTTTCTCTCTGTGTTAGAATCACTCTCTCTCTCGGGGAGAGACTGGGAGGGGGAGAGAGAAGGAGGGGGGAAGGTGGATTTTCCTCTCTGTTTTAAGTTTCAAGGAGTTTGAATCACAGTGATCTTCCAGGGTAACCCAGGGAGGGGAAGCCTAGGAGAGGCAACGGTGAGGGAAAGGGTTTACTTTCCTTGTGTTAAGATCCACGGGGACTGGGTCTTGGGGGTCCCCGGGCAAGGTTTTGGGGGGACCAGAGTGTACCAGGCACTGGAATTCCTGATTGGTGGCAGCGCTACAAGTACTGAACTGGTAATTGAGCTTAGAGGAATTCATGCTGGTACCCCATCTTTTGGACGCTAAGGTTCAGAGAGGGGGTTTAAACCATGACACCTGCACAAATGTGAAGTTTAAGGATGATCTTGTTTTCCTTAGTTACAGGCTACAAACTGATTATAAAAGTCATATCCTTTATTATGCAGAAATGATGAAAACGCAGATGTATAGGTCACATTTGCATTAAATAAATCAGACTGCACTAATTCAGTGCAATGATTTATTATTAACTGAAATAAATCTCTTCATAACTCTAAGGATTGTTCATAACAATAGGTGACTTTAAAAGATCACTGGGACATTTTCTAGATTTAATCTATGTTCTTAATCCAAACAAGCTTTGATATATATCGCTAATCAACTGAAAATATTATGACATTCATGCAACATTTGAAAAGGCCTGTCATTTAAAAATCATCCTCATAGTGCTAGTGGAACAGTCGGACACAAACATCTGCAAGGAGAACCCTACGGCGATTTCCTCATTCTTTGCTTACTTCTGCAGGCTCTCCCATTCTCTGTTATCATACTAAATGGAAAGACACTGAAGAACAGTCTGAATCATGTAAATCCTTACTAATGTGAGACCTCCCTACTCTCACAAAGTCCTGCTCAGAGAGATCTATCTGTACCTAAATGTTTACTCCTGGGGGGATTCTGCACCTAAAAATTCTGGGCACAATATTTAAAATTCTGCATCATTCTGCATATATTATTTGTCAAAATAATTCAATATAATCATACCAGTTTCAATTAGTTTGGTAATTTATTTCAAAATACCTGTCAGCAAGTATGTCTGTAACAATACAGACCACAAAAAACTTTTCCCCAAGAGTAGAGAGTTAAAGAAACCCCTATGACAATATAGTTCCTGTTTCGCTGTTATGCTTTTGTTGGGTGCCTCAGTCTGGATGTGTCACACATGCTACCTGGGCATATCTTAGGGGAAAACTTTATCCCACTGGTCTCAGACACATACACCCCCATCCCCCTGCTTCACCCTCCCACCTCGAGCCCAGGGATCCAGAGGGAGAAAGAGACTGATGCTGGGTCCTGGGTCTGTATGGAGTTTCCTGCATGATGCCTCGTTTCTTCAGAACGTGCTGGGAACTGCAGCTGCCCAGAACTCTCCAGCTCCCTCTTCCTCTCCCCCTGGCAGTGTCCTGTATTTGTGAGCTGGAGAGTTGGACCCTCCTGGATCCAGCAGCCCCTAGTGCTGGCTAACAGCTCTGCAGCACCAATTCTGCCTGGAAAATGAAATTCTGTGCAGAACATTAATTGTATGCAAATTCGGCATTGTGCCGTGGTGCAGAACTCTCCCAGGAGTAAATGTTTCATTGGATGTGGTGGGATTGGGGCAGGAGGGGGAGCTTGTCACCCATACAACAAAATGTGAAACCTGTTCACAACTGCAGATCCTCTATGTCTCTAGTGTCCCTATGTATACCTCCCTGGCTGTATACATCCAACCCATTTAAACTCCTAACCATGTACCCTTTGACTTCTCTTGGACATGTGAGTACACATTATTCCTGCATATAACTGAACAGGTAATCAGTACTTCAGACACAACAGATAAATCTACTTCAGCATTAAAGAGACACACACTACGGCTTTGTTACTGAAAAGTTATTGAGCAATGTGCCTAGTTTTTAAGCATGTAAGGAACCTACAACTAGAGTCCTTTTTATACGTGGAGAGTCAGCCCACATGTTCTAAACTACAGAATTAGAAGGTGTTTGTTCAATTATTATTATTGCTGAGGTATTTTCATTAAAATGTCTTTCACATATCTGTACTGTAATATAAGACCAGATGTAGGACACCTTCTATGCTGCAAGTTGGTAACCCTGACAATGCATAAGAAGTGTTTAGACACATGCTAATAAGAAAAATTTCCCAGTCACAAAAAGAAATAGTGCACTAAGAAAGCAATTTCCTTCTTAAGTTCTCAAAATGCCCTTTGAATTAGATTGTCATGGTCAGACATTTTATTTAGACATTAAGTATACAGGGTTTCAAGCAGTTTCTCTCTGATCCACAGGGCTCCTTTAATTCACTGGCTTTCCAAGCTAAGCAAATGGAAGGAGAAGCACAGTTAACAAACATAGATTTGTATGGCTTTGACAGCTCAATAGGAGTCTCAGATATATTATCTGAACATGTGACAAAGAGATGTCTTGGCAGGACTCAGATGCCTCTTGGCAGGATGTGATCAAGGATACAAATGTGAACTAAGAAAAGAATACAAAAATATAATGAAAATCAAATAATATCTTTAAGGTAATATGTTGTAAATAAGCAGCTACTATGATACTGAATTCCACG
This sequence comes from Gopherus flavomarginatus, assembly GCF_025201925.1. Classification (NCBI taxonomy): domain Eukaryota; kingdom Metazoa; phylum Chordata; order Testudines; family Testudinidae; genus Gopherus; species Gopherus flavomarginatus. The sequence continues at coordinate 27,316,868 of NC_066622.1, forward strand.
GACAAATAAAAAAGTTCCAAAATGTTTTATGTTGGAATCTTTCATTTGTTTTTAAAAATACAGGTTGGAAACTGTCCAAAGGATTGTGAGGCTAATAACTGGCACGTAGACACCTGTCTGCTAATTTATATATGTGCTGCCTTCTTATTTCATAGTACTATTTTATTTTCAAAACATAGCAAATTACTTTATTTCCTGCACTAGCCATTCAAAATATAATGTTATCAAAAGGTAAAGATAATATTACCTATGCATTAACTTTCAGTTCCACCTGTGTTTGGAAAGAAGAGGAAGTTATCTCACTTTACAATTGGAGGAAGCTTAGCTAATACTCAGTAGAGGAATGTACAGTAAATACAAAGCCTTGGCATAAACAGTCTTCACAGTTTAGATTGGATAATTTGATCCATTTTTTAAGGAGAGAATCAGAAATAAATTGTGTAGGAATCAGCTAGAAGTTTCATTTTTGGCTGCCTTAATAATGATATTGGAAATATTATATTTTTATTGGTTAGTGTCAGTAAACATCGATTTCACCACACAAACACAACAAAAACCAACAAAAAAAATTTCCATTGACATAATCAAAATTTACAGATAGGCTAAGAAAGAAAAATGGTGCTTGAGAACTAGTTTGATTTAGGGATATTTACTTTGTATATTTTCATATGAGATGTTGACAACTGTGTTTTAACAATTATAAAGCTTTAACTTTTTGAATCTCGAAGTCTAGAATAATTTAATATTTACTGTCTGACTCCCCCATACTCATTCCCACAACTCTAAACATTTAAATGGATAAACATTTTAAAAATCTTTAAAAATAAACTAACATTATCCATGAAAGTTGTAAAAAAATTTTTTTTTTTCGGATAAGCCTACTTAAGAACCTTCTTATTATCCTACAGTTGCTCTACCTACAAAACATCCCCTGACATCTATGAGGGTTCTGTATGAGCAATGACTGTAAGATCAGGCAGATTTGATTCTGGAAATTATTGTGCCAGAGGACAGCATTCCTAGCTCTTCGTTAGGGTCTGAAACACAGATCTTTCCTACTGGAGAGAGTTTTTTTTCGGTAGCCCTTTATTTATGGCTCACTGGATAAAATCCTGTGATTCACTGATATACAGATAAGAAAATAGTCATATTTTCACCATTAGCAATTTTTAAAGATATCACTGAGATACAGATTTTATGCTGTACCTACTGTTTGTAAAAATAAATATTTAATGAAATTACAAAAAAAAGGCAACTAATCAAAAAACCCTAACAATTATAAAGTACAATGTAATTTTAAGAGGCATTAGTTCCATCTTACAAACAGAATTGCTACTTGGATAAGAAAATACATTTTTCATCCCATAACTCAGTATTAGTATTGTTCTAATTTATATATTATTACTTCAGTTTGCAAGTTAAAAAATAAACAAACAAAAAAGAACTACACCCAAGCTCATAAGCAATCCATCGAACCCCCTTTTTAAAGGACCTCAGGTCAGATTCTCATTTACACTAAGGCCACTTTACACTGCTCTGACGGCCAAGTCAGTGTTAAGGGGTCTAATGTAAATGAAATCTTGCCCCTGGATCTCCACAATGAGCTCATCCTGCCAAGTCAATGCTCATTTAAGGCAATGTGAGTTAAAGGTGATCAGCCCATTTTTGATCATTTCCACCACCACCATTGAGAAATGTGGGTATGGCACATCTGCTGCTCAGCTTGTACAGAGGTCAAACCCATTCACTTGTCCGTCAGATATTACCCCCCTGCTAGAGTATACTTGGCTCGGCTGCTGAAAAAGCAGCTACATAATATCAACTATAAGGAATAGTTGCTTTTGCCCATGGGCCTTTAAGATGAATACGGTAAAATGAATAAAAACCAAAACTACTTCTGAAGGGGCGATTGTATTTTACCGCCCAACCCACTCCTGGAATCCATGGGGAGATCCTGATATATGAATGAATTGCTTCAACAGGGAAGAAATTGGGCCTTGGTGTTTTGCTTGTTTTATGTGGCAAGCTGATTTGTTTGGAAGTAAACTAACTCCATCTGAAAAGGCAAATTATTATTTATTCCTTGGAAAATTGAACTGCATATTTATTTACACATTTGAAGCAAGATTAAGTACAGCAGTTTAGTAAGCCTCTGCCAAACAACAAATGCAGAAGTGTTTTAGCAAAAATTGTGTTAGATCTCAAAATTGAGTGGTTTTAAAATACCATTACATTTTTAATGTTTATAAATTGTACTACTCATGCCAAGTACAGTCTGAATCTAAGTTGTGTTACTTATCTGATCACTGCTGAATACGCACATTCCATCGACAAATCTTAAATTTGCTATTAAACAGCTGCACAAAGGGCTGTGTGATCCCCAAATTAACTAGAATTCCAATGTCATCTACCTGTTTTCTACTTGTAAAAAGCAGCAAAAAACACTATCCCTTAAAAACAGCAACAACAATAACTTGCCTTGGTTGGCTCCCTGGTGATTTGCAAGTTGGATAGCTGTTTATTTCTTCCCTTATGACATGGAACATATTCGTGTACACCAGGGGCTCAGACAGGGTTTAACTTATTCACATGTTAGGTGGGCCATACATACAATATAGTTCTTATTCAACACAGTAACTCCTATCAATGTTAGCAGTAATTGTGCATGCAGTATATGGCTTAAAAAGGGAAGTTTCATCTTCCATAATCAAAAAGCAAATTTAATTCAAGAACACACTCCTATTCCAGATGGTGCTATTGTGCTTCCCTAGTGTGCTACTGAAGTCAAACACATGCTTAACTGCTTTCCTGAACTGGGATAGATACAGGCATGTTTACCTGGTTTCATGGTGAAAAATAGAAAAAAATAGTAGGGCTTCCCTGTTGAAGCAATTCATTCGCTGTTAACTCACGCACTGTTAAATTTCAATTGGTATTCTATTGTTTAACAACTATTTTTGGATGTTTTTCTATATTTTCAAATATATTGATTTAAATTACTACACAGAATACAAAGTGTACAGAGCTCACTTTATACTATGATTTTTATTACAAATATTTGCATTGTCAAAATGATAAAAGAAATAGTACTTTTCAGTTCACCTCATTCAAGTACTGTAATGCAATCTCTTTACTGTGAAAGCGCAACTTACAAATGTAGATTTTTTTTGTTACATAAATGCACTCAAAAACAAAACAATGTAAAACTTTTGAGCCTACAAGTCCACTCAGTCCTACTTCTTATTCAACCAATCGCTAAGACAAACAAGTTTGTTTACATTTAGGGGAGATAATGCTGCTGGCTTCTTATTTACAATGTCACCTGAAAGTGAGAACAGGTGTTCACATGGCATTTTTGTAGCTGGCATTGCAAGGTATTTATGTGTCAGATATGCTAAACATTAGTATGCCCCTTAATTATATTTTGACTGGACTCCTTGGGGGAGAATAGTATGTCTTCTGCTCTGTTTTACCTGCATCCTGCCATGTATTTCATATTAAAGCAATCTCAGATGATGACCCAGCACATGTTATTCATTTTAAGAACACTTTCCATGCAAATTTGACAAAATGCAAAGAAGGTACCAATGTGAGATTTCTAAAGATAGCTATAACACTTAACCTAAGGTTTAAGAATCTGAAGTGCCTTCCATAATCTGAGAGGTATGAGGTGTGGAACATGCTTTCAGAAGTCTTAAAAGAGCAACACTCCGATGCGGAAACTACAGAACCCAAACTATCAAAAAAGAAAATCAACCTTCTACTGGTGCAATCTGACTCAGATGATGAAAGTGAACATGCGTTGGTCTGCACTGCTTTGGATTGTTATCAGCAGACTCCGTCATCAGCATGGACGTATGTCCTCTGGAATGATGGTTGAAGAAGAAGGGACATATGAATATTTAGCGCATCTGGCACATAAATATCTTGCAACATGGGCTACAATAATGCCATGCAAACATTTGTTCTCATTTTCAGGTGATATTGTAAACAAGAAATGGGCAGAATTATCTCCTGCAAATGTAAACAAACTGGTTTGTCTGCATGACTGGCTGAACAAGAAGTAGGACTGAGTGGACTTGTAGGCTCTAAACTTCTACATTGTTTCATTTTTGAATGCAGTTTTTTTGTTCAACTTTCATGATAAAGAGATTGCATTAGAGTACTTGAATGAGATGAATTGAAAAATACTATTTCTTTATCATTTTACAGTGCAAATATTTGTAATCAAAATACATATAAAGTGAGCACTGTACACTTTGTATTCTGTGTTGTAATTGAAATCAATATATTTGAAAATGTAGAAAGCATCCAAAAATATTCAAATAAATTATATTCTATTATTGCTTAACAGCGTGATTAATCATGATTAATTTTTTTAATTGTGATTATTTTTTAATCTCTTGACAGCCCTAAAAATAGCTTTTTTTCTATTTACATTTCTCTTTATTTTGTACCTTAACACTATGCACAAGAAATCCAAATGGAGATGAGACTATTTCCTCAGGATTTTTCCATCATGCAGTTAGTCTCTTGAACCCAATCCTGCTGCAAATGAAAACTGATCGGAGTTCTGCTTTCAAGTCAATAGGAGCAGGCCCAGGCCCTTGACTTGTAGCCAAGTCCAATGTGTCATTACTGTATCTGAACAAAGTAGGAAAAGGTCTTGTTCTTCAAATTAGCATGCATGTGACTGTTGCCTAATTTGCACGCACAATTTACCACAATTGCACGTGTAAATATGGTAGCTATGCGTTCAAATAGTTCTATTTGTCTACTCACTAACAGTAACTGCATGCATGCAATTTTGAAAATGCAAGGCATAAATCTACTACCTAGGTAAAAAGCAGAGGAAGTATTTGCTAAACATACTAGAATAGGCGATCTCTCCCTGTCATAAGTCCCTGAGTTTATAACAATTCATATCTCGAAGTGAAGCTAACAACATTAGCAGAATTTTAATACAAAATGCTTACAACTGAGAAAAAATAATTAGATTAGAAAGGAACATTTTATCAGCAGGGATATAGTGCAAAGGTTTGATACTGGCATGTTTATCAAATTCTGGCACCAAAAATGTTATCTTCCTCACTAAGTTATAATAATACACACTTTGCACTTCTAAGAGACCTTTTATCCAAGTAGTTCAAAGCCCTTTATAAACATTAATTAAGCCTCACAATCCCCATGTGAGGTAGGTAAAGGATATAGCAGAAGCCAGAAAATAATATTGTAGTCAACTGAAACTGATGTAGAATTTAGGTGGACAGAATTACCTGCATTAGAATTTGGTTAAGTGATTGGGGTAACACTCTATTTGTGAATAGGGCTGTGAATTACTTAGTAAGCCCTGGATCTAAGTTTAATGTCTAATCTAAAAGACTTCACCTCCAAACAGCATAGTGTCCCTTAAAAACCACACTGAGGTCTTTGGGAACTGTGCAGTACTGACTCAGAGGGAAGAATGCTGCTTACCACTGATAAATCATTATCTCTTTTAAGCAACTGACTATTTCCAATACTACAGCTGCTTCTTATTCAGTGGAACATTTAACAGTCGGTCATTTGAGTTTAAAACACAACACTGTGTGTGTACGTGTGTGTGTACAAGAACGAACTAGCTTACTGGAAAATATGAAATGTTTCATGTAAAAAAACCAAACCATTCAGTTTTGTACTCTTGTTGACAATCTCAAATGCCCAAAAATATGGTCTGACTTGTTTTTGATTGCTGTTACAATAACAGATTAATTTAATAATCAGTGGGATATTGAATGACAAAAAATTATTGGTTGAGGCAGCCAAACCCTGACCCTAATGACATTCTTATGTTAATTCTTGTTTTCTTTTAGGCTCCTACTTTCTTAATAAAACCTATATTTTAAAAACATTTTAAACACTGCAAATTGTCCTGAAGAACTATTTCTTTCTTTATAGCAAGTTTACACATACAAGATTGTATTATATACATATGCACACATTCAGCGCCTGATCCAAATCCTATGGAAGTCAATAGGCATCTTTCCATTGACTTAAATGAACTTTCAAAGAAGCCCATAGTTAGCTATGTTATTTATGAGTGAACAATTTATATATTTGATGCAGTCCTTTATAAACGTTGTGATTTATTCACCAGCACTTTGATTTTAATTCATGTACCTAATATTCAAATTTATTTGAAAGTTTTATGCAAACAAATTACAGCCTTTAAATTGGACTCAATCATGCAAGGTCCTGAGGTAGGTCCGTTGTGAATCAGTAAGAGTTGAGAGGATGTTATATCACGTAGGATTCTTGCTTTGTGTATGCTCTATTCACAATTGATATTTGTGCTGAGTGACTGTTTTTGTAGGTCAAATAATATTGCTTCATTTCATTAACTGGTTGACCAAAACTTCTATAAAAACGGAGAAAGGCTTGAATGAGTCACTTGTGGTGCAAACCTTCTTGCAGTGGAATAGCTGTAATATTGCCATATTGAATACTTGCGTAAATATCCACAACATTTTCACTTTCCCTTAATGTTCTTGAAAGCAAAAATTGTTCATACGAATGCATGTGAAAATTAAACAAAGGAGTTGGGAATACCAAGGAAGCAAATTTGTGATGTTTATTCAACTGAATATTTGCAAATACCTTTTTCCAGTAGCCACCCCGCTCTATATGTATACTCTCTCAATGTGTAAAATAAATATAGTCAATTACGGCCTGATCCATCTCACATTAGAATCAATGGAAAGACTCCTACTGACTCTGTGGGAGCTGTATCGAAATCCTTAGCTTCCAATCAGGTGAAGCACTGAACACCCTCAAGTCCCACTGAAGGAAGTGGAAGTTGAGGGCACGCAGCACCCTGTAATATTGGACCCTTACTTGGAGCAAATGAGACACCACTCTTAAATTAAAAATATTGAGCAATATGCTTCCTTGAAAAAATATTTACTTTACTGAAGCCATGAAACTGAAAAATGGGTCACAAAATGTAGGCCCACAAAAGACTCTGGGTCAAATTCCTTAGCTCTTCTGTGGGAAAGCTGCTTGAGTTATAGCAAAACATTTGGTAACCAGTGCAGAGTACAATCTTAGATGCACTTTGTAGATTTTTAATGACAGCCAGTGGGTAAACTGCATAATGAAGAGTGTTCTCATGAGACTCTAACAGTTCTTCAAGATTATTTCTCTCTGTTTTGCCCTCGCTTGTGGAGAAAAATAATGGGTGCCTTGAGAACAGTTGGTAACTAACATAGATTTGGTTGTGGTGGTTTTTTGTTTTGTTTTGTTTTTTGTTCCACTGTGGAACATATAATGTTTTTCTATGAAAATCATCTTAGCACATTATTTTTAAAATACTGTAATTTTCACTAAACTCAGTTTCCAACTCACTGCTGTCCAAGTTTTGCAGAATTATGTTATTTTTTGAAAGTTATTTCCTTTGCCCTGAAATTACCTACACAGCCTGAAAATCTGGTCCTGTTAGATTAATCTCTTTCTAATGGAATCAAGCCTTTTTGCAACGTTAAACAAAACATGTGAGATCAAATAATTTGTTATGCATGCTCTCTCTAATCCTCTGAGCAATAATGATAAAGCAATACTGTTTTAATTCTACATTATTGACATCATGCAAAATATAGCAATAGAACAATAAGTAGTGTTTGCTATGTGGAAACATAATGGCTTGATTTTCCTGAGTTTGTACTTTTCATGCAAAGGACCGATTGTTACAATGAAAGTGTTCTGCAGGATTAGTTTATAAAGTAAGACTATTTCTGTCACCAAAAGCCTTATAAAAAGAGTTGCTCTGACGTGACTGCAATAGTTTCCTTATAACTAAATGATAACCAGAAATGAACTAGAAGTGAATATTCATTTTCAGCACGTCTTAAGTCTTCAAAAAGCTATGGGGGTGACCAAACTGCACTCCTCGCCCCCAAGTTCTGCGATATGGTTCGCAGCAGTTCTCATCCTTAATACAAAGGTGTAGCCCACAGGTTCCAGCATGAGATCATATGTCTTGATTCAAGTGGTCTGTGCTCAGATCAATATAGAATATTAAGTTCTGAGACTTGCAATTTCCACCTTTGCAGTAAAGTTGAGTGATGCTGCAATCTTTTGTACTTTATAAAAATTAAAAATATCTCTTACATCTTATTAATTTGTCTCTAAATATGTTAAAGGGTGGATGCCTCTGGCATACCGTCTGGCTGACGCTCCACAATAAGTGTGTGAACCAAACACTTTTGACATTTCACTTGCTAGCTCCAACACAACATTGGCCACATGGCTGTGTGTGCTTCACTCTTTACAGTAAGAAAGATACATTTTTCAGATTCAAAAATTTGTTCACTGCAACTAAAGTGCCTTCAAATGATCCCTTTATAAATTATACCCCAGGGATTCACTCACTTTTTTTTTTTAAAGATGTTCAGGTTATTACAAAGCACGTGTGTTGAAATGGGCTGAAATGAAAGTTTAGAGTGAAATCCTACAAAACACCCATTGACTTCGATTGGGCCAGGATTTCACCCTTAGTTACTAACTGCATATTGGCTTAGGATGGAGGAAGAAAGCTATAACAATTTCTGTCTGAACCAAATAAATCAAAAAAGGTAGGAATTTTGAATGCTCTAGTGCTTGGCATTTCTGTGATAGAAAGGATACTATTGCAAATATTACTGTGTTTTGTGACAACAATCTCTTAGCATAGGGAAAGCTAAATTAAAAAACAGAAACCATCACTAAGTATACAGAATTGATATAAACATTTGCATAAACCATATTTATATTCAGTAACTGAGCAACATTCTAATTACGATATACTGTTAAGCGACATTTCTTATTATAGTTACATTGATTTAGAGAGACACTAAATGCAATGAGCAACAATATTCGTTTTCGTTTTTTGGGGGGGAAGTTGGGACGAATTAATTTTCTTTTAAGTTCTTCTTTTAACCCTTGGAAGGTCTAGTCTACTATAGAAATAGTACAAGCGACCAAGGGATGTCTAATGTGTGTCAGACTTGTCCATTGTCAGCTCAGCTTCCCAGCAGTAGAGCTTGGGAAAGTATCTTTACTCCTCTCCCATACTTTTCAGCTTAACAATGCCAATATGAGGAGAGTGTTGGAGAGTCACTAGAACAACCAAAAGCCAGTGGAATTCCTAAGTTGTTATTTTGCTTATAGGACAACTAACTGCCTTGACCTTTCATTTGTATATAAATCAGTAAATAATTCTCCCCTTTTTAGGATATTGCACAAGTCTGGTCTCCAGTCATTGACCTAAAACTTATACTATTGCAAAGAACTTCTTCAGTCACTAGAAGCCTGGAGCTACCCAGCATTTTCTGGTGCAATATAATAGCCCTTGCTTTAATTTCAGAACATTAAACCGTTACATGACTCCTATACTACCAAGAGAAATGGCATCCAGTCATTGATGGACAAGACATAATGTAAAAGCTAGAACTGCATATCCTTCAACATAAACTTAAACATCTCAGTTTATCTGGTTTGTCACAAACGGTTGTATAAAAAATTGAAAGGGCTTACTTGAAACAGTCATCACAAGCAATGTTTCCCGTGGTCTCCTTTATAGTGCGTTCAGAAACAAAAGCTGGATATTCAGTATCACAGGGCTCTAGGGTTTGTTTCAATCTCTGTGCTATAGGCATACAAAAATATCTTAATGTTACTTGGGAAGAACAAGCACACAAAAACACTCAACAATGTGAGCCACTGTACCAAACAGCTTACAGTGAATGGAAATCATACTCAGCTTCTGCCACCCTGTGATATTTTCTAGGCAGTGCAAAATGCTTTCTTTTTCATTAAGAAAACCCTTTTAGCTGTGGGATGTAATTTTGTAAGACATAAACTGTATCATAGTTATTTGTGATTTACCCTTAACTAAGCTAGTTTTCATTTATGGACAAGATTTTGTTTTCACACTATGGATAGACTCAAGTGAAAATAGCTGCTGCTTTTCAAGTGTACACATCTGCTTTCTAATTCTCCTTGATAATTGTATTTAAATGTATTTGCTGGAGTACCCCTAATTAAGGCACTGAACATTCAGTTGACAACAACATATCATTTCTGTGGCAGGCAACCCTGGAGATTTGCATTTTCTCGGAACTCACAAAGAAAGGACATAGGGGCCAAACAAAAAACAAAACAAAATAAAAAAAATCTCATCAAGAAGTGATGCTCAGTTTTTGAGTATCTTCTATCTCTGGCTTTTTCTTTCCATAACATAATAATACTTAACTTTCCATAGCACTTTTCATCCATAGGTCCCTCAAAGTGCTTTACAAGAGAGGGCAAGTATCACTATTCCCATTTTACAGGTAGGGAAACTGAGGCACACAGCAGTGATGTGATTTGCACATAGTCAAACCACAGGCCAGTGACAGAGCTGAGAATGGAATGCAGGTCTCCTTATCCACCACTCTAGTGACTTATTCACTGGATCATATTTTACTCCTTATATGTGCAAACACAACCTCTAGACAGATCTTCAACTAATTGCTATGTGGGAAAACTGGCTATCAATTATGCAAAGATAGATTACACTGAACAGGCTCATGGACTCCAGAGTTTCTCCACTCAAGATTATTTTAGAGCCAATGGTAAGCCTACTGCAGATCAGTCAGGGAATTATTGTAAAGTTGGGTTTGTAAGTCAAAGAGAGACAGTAGGATATATCTCTCTGAACTATATTACTTTTTACATGCCAAAAAAAAACCAAATTTTCTCATGTGCATCAAACTTAGGCAGGGTATTGTTGGAGGGAGATGAGAAGACAGAGAAAGGGGAGATTAATATGATATGTCTCATCCTTTTTTATACAGGCACTTTTGAAAATGGTATTTAGGCTCCTAAGTCATGCTGGTGCTTTTGAAAACTTGACCTCTGGCCTGGTCTACACTACAGAGTTAGGTTGATTGTAAGGCAGTTTATGCAGGGGTGCTGGAAGAATTTTTATAGTGAGGGTGCAGAGAGCTATTAAATCAAACTGTAAACCTTGTGTACAATGGAAACAACTTCAAGCCTGGGGGTGTACCCCTCTCTCCCCAGTTCCAGCACCTATGAGCTTACATCGACCTAACTATGTATGAGTCTACACTACAATGGTGCTCCCAGCCATGTAAATTGCCCAGTACATCAATCTAATAACCCCACCTCCAGGAGAGGCGTAGCACTTAAGTGGCTGTAGTTCAGGTGATGAAGTGTTTGTGTTACATCATCTGTTGATGAGGGATCTTTTTTGGGGGGAAAAGGAAGAGAGCCCAAGGCTGGTTGACTCCTGGCAAGGCATTAAGTCGGGAGGGGAAGAGGAAATCCCTCACTGGGAGAAAGCAGGCTCAGGCTCTGCTCTCCTCCCCTCCCCCAATTCCTTAGCAGGAGGTGGCCACAGTCCGGGCTGCCAACCCTGGCACTGGGGCTCCCGGCATCGGGGTGGAGGTGAGGGGGTCTCCAGCTGTCAACTCTGGGATGGGGAGTCTCTGGCTGTCAGTGCCCCACTTCAGTCGGTGGAAGCGCTCCAGGTGAGGACACATTCTGCTGTCAGAAGGAACTAAAGTGGACATGAGAAACCACAATAATGATTGCGGGGCTGTACGTCAACCTAACTCACGTCAACTTAATTTTGGAATGTAGACCAGGCCTCTGTGTCTTGCACCTGGGGAACTAATCTGACACTGTTCTACAGAGTGGGAAATAGCTGATCCATAGAAACCTGTGCATCATGCTTCATGAGTAAGATTTACATTTAAATAATTAAGTAGGTTTGAAAATTAAATTCAGTTTACACCAGTCAGGAATTTATAATGGAAAAAATCTTTACAATCAAAGGCGTGAAAACTAGAGGAGTGAGGGATTCACCTGACATTATAGGGTCCTGCCTCTGTCAGGGACCACTTTATTGGGTCTGGCCACCTAGATGAGGTTAACTGGCAAGGATCTGCACCATCCCCCCTTTCTCTCCTGTTCTCTCCATTTGGGGTGGTGAATATCTGCTGCTCGAGAGTGGTTGGTGTGATCCCCACCTATGATTCTGGAGCCCTATTCCCTCATGTATCAACAGACCTAAGTTACGAAGAGGCTGCCAGAGATTGGAAAGTTTCAGATTTCTCTGGTTCCTTGATTGAGGGGCCCAAGGTTTAGGAAGCTCTCTCCCGTCTCTAATTCACAAGTGTCAGAGAGGTTATGGGGCTCCATGCTGCAGGCAGAAATATTTTTCCTACTATGACATTGATGAGTTGGCAGGTGATTGGAGCAGATTTGGTGTCAATAATAATGCACACAATATATTTGACATATTTTGGGCAGCAAGGAATTTTACCCTCAGATCTATGAGGCATTGTTAAGAAAGGCAAAGGAATTTGTTGCTACTGCGTGAGTTCTTTGGTTTGAATGTAGTGAGGTATATTCATGATCACTGTAACTCTCAATAGTACTAATGCTGAGGCATCTGTAAGAACATACCTCAACATTTGCTTTTTGGAATACTTTTTCTTTCATTTATCTTGGGTAATGCAAGCCAATTTCCAAATGACTGCCAGATCACCAAATTCTAATTAGGTAAGCTAATTAGATAAAAATGATAGCTTTTCAACGAGCAGGGTGAGTGGGTACTTTCTATACTCCTATTTATGAAGGAAATGGAGCAGGTGAAGTGTATAATTACACGCAACATTTTTAGCTAAAACATGAATGGATGTCCCTCATTCTCACTGTATTTATTCACTAAAGTAATGGTAAATTTTTGGTTTTAGGGGAAAAAAGAAAATTGCAAGTTAGTATTATTAGTGGTGTTTGGTAGCTAGAACATACCTACAAACCAAAGCAGGCATTTACTTACATAGACACTTAAAGAGAGGTACTAATTATAAAGTCATCTCTTCAAATGTGATGCCTGCGGCATTTGGATGGGCTGCATCAGGACTAGAGGTGGGCAAATAATTGATCTTTTGGTTTTCTGGAAGTTCCAGAAAAATGGGAAAAAAATCAGTTCAACCTGAACCAAAAATGAAAATTCAGACTTTTTGGAAAATCAAGAAAAAAAACAGACACACATTTTGTTTTGGGACCAAAGAAACATTTGGTTTCTGAGCATTTTAAGCCTTTTTTAAAATAAAAGCAAAGAGCTAGATTCACAAAACCAGAGCAGGGGACAGTGGTCCCCTTAACACCAATGGTTAGGGCACTCACTTGGGATGTTTGAGACCCAGGTTTGAATTCCTGCTCCAGAGTTAGTACTTGAACTCTCCCCCGCTTCCAGGATGGCACCCTTACCACCAAGCTTTAGGGTATTCTTGGTCTCTAGTGTCACATGCTGAAGCTGTTCAATTTCTTATAAAATACATGATTAGTCATTGGGCCAGAGAGAACAAAGCTCTACAGTCTGGTAATTAGGCCACCAGCTAGGATGATGGAGATCCAAGATCAAGTTCCTGTGCTAATGACCATTTAATTATTTATACAAAGTGGAACAGCTTCAATAGATGAGATTGAGAGAGATCCACCACAGAGTATACTATAGTCTGGTGGTTAGCGCATTCACCTGGGATGTGGGAGACTCAGGTCTCAATCCGTGCTCCAGAGAAGGGAACTGAGCCCATGTCTTCCCCCGTCCTAGGAGAGTGCCTGAACTGAACTACTGGTTATGTGAAGGAGGAGGCAACAGAATCCATCCAGGATCAAAGATGAATGAAAGGTTACATGTGCACCCCTTGCTCCTAAACTGTGCTATCAGTAACTCAGGATCTGGGCCTTGAAATGGAGAATGTTTTAATTGTTATAGTGGCAAATGACAATTTTTTAAGCTACCTACTGTAATAAACAGTTTAATAATACTATTCTTTCTAATTGTCATATAGAAATTCCAAAGTATCAAAAAGGATTTTTATATATATATAAAAATATATACACACACACACACACACACACACACACACGAGCTGATCAAAACTTGGAATTTTCATTCTGCAGAAAATTCTGACATTCTGAAATTTGTTTCATTCAAAATCAGAACAAAAGAAATGGCAAGTTTCCATGAAACAAAAATGTTGACTTTAAAAAAAAAACTGATTCCATAAAATCTAAACATTTTGTTCCAGTTTCAACTTTGTTATAAATTATAATAGATAATAAAAGTGTTGTTAGACTATAAAATAAAACAAATTTTAAAATAAAGTCATTTTGAAACAACAAAAAATCAAAGCGCCCTGTTCTGACAAGGTCAAAATGGAATATTTAGACCATATAAAATTTTTTTTTCAAGTTTTTTTCCTAAATGAAATTGTTAAATTGACATATTCTCACAGCATGTTTTGATTTTGACGAAACAGCATTTTTAAAATAGAAAATAAATTCCATCAGAATTTTTTGACCAGTTCTATACAATATGTGCTATAAACAGAATGAGACTAATGTTGATGCTTTAAGCAGGAAGTTTTTTTTGTTTTTAATTTAGAAAAGAAAAAATATTGGAACAGAAAAAAATTCATCTTCTTTTATTATATTCTGTTTTTTGTTAAAAAACACCTTCACAAAATCATCCTTAATATTATTTATATGTCACATGCATTTTAAGTTCTGCTTTTATGCTAATACATTGTAATTTCACTGCAGTATTAAAAATACACACAAGCACACACTCAGATATATGTAAAATAACTGAGTCCTAAACTATCAGAATAAAGGCTGAAATAAAATATAATATTGATGACAGACAAAAATTTACCATTAACAATATTAATACAGTAAATAAAACACAATGTATATTTTAATATTAAAAGTGCCACTAAATCTAGAATGTTTTTCATTAGGAGCATACGCACAATTTACACTTACCTTTTGCTGTTAAATCTGAGTGCCACCAACTGCACAAATTAAATTCCACCAAGAACCTAAAGAAATGATCAAAATGTCTCATATTACATAGAACATTTTCAAAATATTAGCTCTGTGTTCTATCTTTAAACTGTCAGTACGGTTATACCATTCACCTCATTTCAAATAAAAGCAAACAAGAAACTGATGTTCAAGCTGCTGGCATAACTCCTGAGTTATCTTTTGCTATTGTTATATTTTCACTAGACTTTATCTTGCCAGTGAAAAGTTATTCTGAAATTAACACTATCAAGATATTGTAACTACATCATTTTATAATCAAGAGCTATTACATGAGAAAGCTCATTAAAATTCCTAGTGCATGGCAGCCCACAGCAATTTTACAGTTGACCATTATTTATAGTTATTCTTCATCATACAGAATATTTTGATTCTCTAGTAAAAAGCCATATGGTTAGAACTTTCCTGGCCATGATACAGAAATACAAATAAAATACTTTCTTATGCTTATTCCAGGATCCTAAATAATAAAGTATTATTTTACTTCTAGTCGGAGAACGGACTTCATTAACCAGTGGCTAACTAGTTTTGTTTTGTTTTTTGGTCTATCTATCTCTCGAGACAATACATTAGTCCATGAAAATATACTGTAGGTTTACTATTAAAAAAGTCAACTGAAATGTATCAAGCTTTTATTATAAATCTAATTAATGTGAAACCAACATGCAAAGTTAACCTTAATGACAAGAGACTACAAATTTTCAAATTCAGAATAGGAGAAGTGGGTTTCTTGAAATTTTTGATGTTGTTACAACCAGCAACAAAATCTCATTTGCAATATGATTTTTTTCTGATATTTACTTTAAGAGACGTATTTCAATTCTGCAGACTGTTAACAGACAACTAATTACAGTTTCCAAGGTCATACTTCAAACTATCTTTTCAAAAGCTCATAATACTTTTCAATTAAAACAAAATAGTTACGAGAAAAGATTGCTTCCTATTTATGGAGAGATTACATTTAAGCCTGCAATTGAGCTGTCTGAAAAGTACAATAATAAAACACACATCTTAGAATATTCTAAGTAATTTGTTTCCATAATAACACAAAATAGATTTTTTTTAAAGCTCTCCTTCCTTTTGTGTGATTCTTCCATGTGCATTTTTAGGCAATAGGTCCAATTTCTTTCAAAAGTCCATGCCCACTAATGCATCATCTATGTTCATTTAAAACAATGTGGGGATTAGATAAAGTCAACAATTAAATAACATGTGACAAGCACACCTTGATCTGGCATAAGTTTTAAAGGGTCCAACGTATAGAATACTTTATGAAATCATGAAATAACACAATGAATCACTAAGACAGTTTGTTCTATTGACTACAGCCCACCCAAGCAGCACTAAAAACAGCCAGACATTCATGTTAAATTTAACAGTAACCACAATAATAAATTTGGTTTGCGTATTGCAAGCTGCTAGACTGCTAAGCAAAGACATAAGGATGTAAGTGACAACCATGAATAACTTATTAAAAGTTGCAATTATACATTCCTATAGTATATATTTTCTAAGACTTTTACACCAGAGATTTACTAATAAAGAAAAATGTTAGTGAATTAATAACACTTTTTTAAAAATAATTCAGTATGTAGGACAAAAAAGTATAAATATTATTTAAATTCTTGACAAAATTTACTTACACGACAAGTTCAGTCATTATCCATTTTACTGCAGCAAAGAAGGCATTATAAGGCTGAAGAGAAGCAACTCATTTAATAAAAAGGTAAAACATACAGTATTTGTACCTTAACTGAAGGCTTTATATAAAGACAATAGTATTTGAAACATATGGGTATCATGTCAAAAAGTAGCAGAGCTTTAACTAGGAGCTTATAAAGTAAGATACTGTATCTCAATGGCAACATTTTAAAACATTCAAACTACACAATCATGAAATGTGCTTTACAAGTAAAACAAATGTGATCCAATGTAGGAGTTATCATTGAGAAACAAGGAAGTTCTGCAAATGATACTTAAATATTTTACCTCTAGGGGCTACTATTTCCTAGGCTAATATGGAGGGAGTAGTACTGATAGATCACTTATGCGTTTTCAAATTGTAATTCACAGAGTTGCCTCTCTGCAATGTAAATCTCTATTCCTCACCTTGCTGCCCTTCATTGTAATTGGGATAGGAAAACTGACACAGCTTGAATTTACTTTTTCTGTGTGAAGTCATCTGTGCCTTTCTGAAAGCCCAGCACCAGGGAATACTCAGAGTGTTAAAATATTTATGAATGTTTCCTATGTTTTGTGGGGAATTAATTAAACTCATAATTAAATTATTTTAAATTGAAGTAAAATGATCATTTTGGTTTTTATCATGTTTTATACATTTTACATATTTTACATAAAATATCAATAGGAATATTCATTTTGGGTAACCCATGCAGAATAGTTAGTTTCCTGAAATCTGAAATCCTGAAGTCCATCCTCTCACATATTTGTGCATAGATCTTTCAGCTCTGTAAGCTGTTTTGAGTTCTTCTTTTAGATGACAAAGCATCAAGGCATAACTTTAAGCATATGCATAGTCCCACTGACTATAATGGAACTACTCAGATGCTTGAAGTCATGCATATGCTTAAGAACCTTGCTGAATCAGCACCTTACTAAGGTCCCTATTGCAGTAACATCTGGAATACCTAGGCTCAATGGAAAAGGAATGGAATGTCAGCTTAAACTGTTTTATTTCTGATTTCTGGCAGGTGAGGAGGATGTTTAACTGAACAATGCCATTTTTTAAGAGCTCAGGGTCATGTTCTCCCCTAAGTATATGCTGTGCAGAGAGAAACAGAACAACCCTCATCACCCAGAGGATGCTATATACAGCATTTCCTCTCTTAGGGAAGGGGAATTTAAGATACAATTTACATGAATTATTGCAGCTTTGAGCAGCAGTAACTTCCCAACTGAAGCTTTCAGAGACTACAGAGCGGGTTTTGGCACATGGCTGGTCAACCCACAGCCAACTGCAGTATAGTGTATGTGACGTCACTGCAAGAATGGGATGCTGAAGCGGTGCAGAACTAGCAAGGACTTTAAATATAACCTGGGACCAACATAATCTTGACCTATGAAGGACTTATTTATAGGAAAAAATAATGAACTAAAGAGCTAAGTGATGACCAAAGAGGAGCTGGTCAGAAAATGAAATTTCCATTCAGTGGGAAATTCAGACAGTTCAAAAATTGTTTTAATGCAAAATTGGAAAATTCCATAGTTTCACACACAAAAAAAATCTGAAAATCCTTTATTCTGAAATTTTTTTTCCATAATGTTGAATCACTTCATGTTGATAATGTCAAAACAATATAAAAATAAATACAATATTTTAACCTAATATAAAAAAATTAATTAAAATGTTCCAAACTTATCAATACAATGTTGCAAAAGTTCTGAATTGAAATATTTTGATGCTATTGAAATTTTGCCATGCTATCAAAATGAAACAAGAAAGGTGAAGTTATTCATTTAGATGTTTTCCTGGTGAAAATGTCATGGCAATTGACACTTTCCCATGAAATGTTTAATTTTGACTAAACTGCATTTTCTAATGGAAAACTCGTTCTGACACTTTTTAAAATCAGTTGTACTGACTGGTACATATATATTTGACATGTCCTAACACCAAAGAGGGAGAGGAAACATTTAACGTCATGATCTCGCGAAGGGATCCACCTGGGTGGCCCTTATCCTTGCACAGGTCCCTTGTTAACACTGGTTTATTAGTTTGGCTCATGGAGGTATAATTTGTAGTGAGTGAATTTAAGATAAGGAAAACTCAGGCTAAATATCTTTATTATGAGACCTATTTGGCTGTGGAATAGTCTGATAAGGGAAGGGCCAAAAATCCCATCACCTGGGACTTTCAAAACTAACTGTACTGTACAGAACAATCCTACACTGACAAAGAGATGGACTGGATGATCTTTAGGTCTCTTGTCCATTTCTAACCTCTATTATTTTAATCCCATGGTCTACAGGCATATTCTACAAATCCTGACTGTGCCCCATCTCCAGCTTTGCACAGTCACTCGTCCTGAGCGGATGATATGGTGGAACACTGTCTCTTTAAGACTTGTGCATACTGTGATGGCTATGTTCCACTTCTGCGCTATTTAAAATATGAAAAGGCGTACACAGTCCTAAACTTTCAACAGGGCCTTAAGACCAGTCTTACTTGTGCCTGCAATTGTACACATGTACACGAGGTGGGAATATATCACATACGTGAACATGAACAGTATGTGTATGTGCAAATTGTACTGTAAGGTGCCTAACAGGGGATTTGCCTGTGCAAAGCTGTGAGCCAAGACACAAATGAGCTGCTTTTTAAAATCTGACCCTAACTTCTCAGACTACATTTTCTTTATACTTTCATTACAATCATGATAATTAGAGATGGGTGAACCAGCAGAGATAAAATAAACTCTGAGTGAAGCTTTGCCCATCCTTCAGAGTGAAATAGATGTAAACCTCTTTTGAGAGTCCAAAAAAAAATAAAAATGGTTATCTTTGATAGAAAATGTTCACCACATGTCTCAGCATATGCCACAATTTTCCAGGAAAGGTTTTTCTTCCAGTATTCCCAGTGTGACCAGAAATAGGGAGTAATGACTATCTCTTGCAAAAATGCCTACTTTTGAGATATAATTTTTCCATACCAAAGAGGTTAGGGTAGTACAGCTCCCCATTCTGGGATGCTGATCCAGACTGAACTGACCCTCTGCCTCCCTCCAAAAAACCTTTTTGATCTTTTCCCATTGCTGTTACTTTACAGACATTTTATATCCCTCATGCAAATCTGATTCAGAACATTCCATATCATTTAGCTGACAACTTACAATTTGATCCTGAAAACACTTACTGCTTTGCATAGTACTATATAGTCCCAATATGACAGTAAGTGTCTCTAAGGTCAGACCTTTGCTTGGAAATGTTGTAGGCTGATGTGTACAGCAATTCCATATTTTCAGGTATTTAAAAATATGTGGGCTCATACAAATACATAAATGAAAATGTGGTAAAATGCTTATGATTATTCAACAGAGCATAAAAGTTATACACAGATATTTGGACATCACCCTAATATTTAAACATTTACCTAGCTGTTTAAGTAATTATGCTGACAGAACTATTAGGTTTAGCTTGTATATCTGTACTCAGGTACATTCAAAAAAAATCTGTGTAATAACTTTTTCTAGAGTCTATGGTATCAGTGAATAGGGCACTTCAGTTTTGGAATTATTTTGTGGCAGCCTTTATATATGCAATTTTCATGCTAAATACTAACAAATTGGTTAAAAGCAATTCATTTTGTAATACTAATGAGATAATTCAACTGTATACACCCAATCTAATGGTCCATTCTGGCTTTAAAAAAAAACTATGAATATTTTCTATTATAGAACACCCTAAAATTCTTAGCTGCAGCTCTGATCCTTTAATGACCAGGAGTCTGCTCAGGTGGAATACATTTGACTTCACTCAGGTTCTGAGGAGGCACAGGAGTCTGTATGCAGAGCTAGTTACAGGAACAAGGATGAAGTGGTCAGTAAAATTCCACTTGAGAAAAATCTGTTGTTCAGTGTACTGCAGAAGTGCAAAACAAGGTGCAGAAAACATTAACTTGAAGGCTTTAACAAAACCAACCACCCTATAAATAAAACCTCCCAAATCATCTTTTTTTTAACAAATTATATATTTAAAAATTCCAGATCTTTGCCTAACGCAAATGTTTATAGTTAATTTAGGGAGTTATGAGAGTAGGTGTTCATAATGGGACAAATAACATGCTGACAGACCCTTAGCATTAGTAGTGCTAGTGGAAAAAGCTACCGTACAAGAGTTTGGACCCATAAATCCTTAATACAGTGGATTTATTGATATAGAACCATTGTGCATATGGGATGGGATGGTACAATAAATGTAATAGCTTTAATAGTTCCAAATAGCAATAATAGGCTTGCGATAACTACAATCAAAATATTACATCATATGTGTATATATGTATATATATATATATTTGCAACAATTTTCTGGTGATTTTATGGAAAGGTGCTCATAATGTTAACTATACTTACGTCCAGTAAGCTATGGGCACTGTCGCTACTCTCTTTGTTTGTTCTACACATGGCCTGGTAGTCATAAAGTGTAATTCTAAGAGAAGAACAGAAAACTGCTTGACTAGAAGAAGAAAACACGCCAGAATAAAATGGTGAAATACAGCAGGGTCTGCCCACAAAGTAGGCAGCAAAATAAAATTTAAAAGAGGGAAAAGGGGAGGAAGGGGATGGGGGGAGTCATTAAAATACATTCCAGACAAAGAAGCATAAAGGCAAGAAACACTATAAAACTTTGTAAGGATTTTATCAGGCTGTGGGACAAAACGATGGCATAGTTGGGAGAAGAGAAAAAAGAGACGGGGACACATACAGTATAACAGATGGTGGGATAAACAATGCAAGGAAAAGGAGACTACACATTCAACAGGATGCTTAAACAATTAGATTTTGATTCTGGACTGAAATCTGCACATTTAGCCCCAGAAAGTGAAACAACCTATGCATTTGAGGGGCTACTTGTGCCACAGCACTCTCTGTATCCTCAAAAGTGAAGTTAAGACATCTCCACCCATCCAGAGACCCCCATCTACCAATTATCTCCTCCAAAGATCGTGGCTTCCCAAGAAGTTGGAGGTTGAAGTTCAGTGTATTCGATAGTCCAACCAGCGTGAGTGTAACGGTGCTACTTTTTATGAATGCAAAATATTCAATATGCATAGTGCTTGCTGTAATAAACAACTTATAGGAACCTCCTCAGATGCATAGTAAATAGGGAGCTCTCTGCCTGCTTGTGATTTTGCCCATCTTTGACATAACTAAGAGATCTTCTGTAAAATCCAGCACTTAAGAAACACATGGAATTGTGACAATTTCTGTAAGAATGTGTCCATAGAACAATGAATCAATTGCACTCATCCACATTGTTGTTAACATCTGTGACAGATGAAATATTGATTTTAATCTTAATTTAGTAAGTCATTACAAGTATGAATTAACAAAAGTTACTAATGTAAATTAAACATTCAATAATGGTTTCACCATCAGAAGTATGAGAGAACACAAGTGGATGTGAATGGCTTATAAAAGCATGAAAGGGGACTGCAGTGTTCTGTAACATTTGGCATGCCTCTAAGTGAAATGAAAAGCACATCACACTCTAGGGGTAGGCCTTGGAAAGGATGCCACAGTGGCATGTCAAAGCCAAAGAGCCAGCTAATGACACACTTTTAACATCACTCACAGGCATTCTATACCATATACATGAAAGGCTGGCAATCCAAAGTGCAAAATGTTGTAGTCCATATTGTTAGATAACTATATATAGTTTTGCTAATCTAAATTTGTGACTGGAACTGTCACTAAAAGGTTCTGAGAAATCATTCAAATATTATATATTAGTTACATAGTACATTTCTTTCTGGCTTAGATAAATTTTGACTAAGTGGTTTGGATCCTGCAGTTTCAGCTAAACATTTGCTATGTGTCACTTACTATATCTTATGTCCAGTAAAAAAATGGTGAGGAAGCCAGAGCTGTATTGGCCTGGCAGAAAGAGGCAAATGGTAGACAAAACGCATAACTAGAGATCTATACATGGGTGTAGGTTAAACACTGACCATATTTGGCAGAATCACGCCCACAGCCAGATCCGCGCACACAGATCTGCCAAGACAAACAGAGCAGTACATGGTGTAAGTTGTGCTGCCCTTATGGCATGCAGAAATACACCACTTCTTCTAGCTTTCCCCTTCCTCCCTGCTAACCATGGTTACACTTTCCAAGCCTCTCCATCTCCAGTCTTGGCTCCTGTGTTTCACTCCTCTGTATCTAAGAAAACCATGCACTGCTCTTATCCATGCATGGAATCACTGTTGTCAACATGTGTTAAACACACAAAGAAGAGCAGTTTCCAGGCTTTAATTGTTCTAAGCAGAATTGCCAAAGAGGTCGACTTCTCTGAAATGCCCCCACTCTCCCATGCCCCATTGTCTGTTCTTAGAGTAAAGTAGAGTTCAGTTTTCACTCCTTTCATGGTCTGTTTAATATAATCAATAAGTGTACTGCAAAAGGTGGTATTTGAAAAGTGCAATCAAATAATCTAATGTCAGCTTCATCTACTATAAGAGGTTTGTTAATCTGCAGATTGATTTATCCTGCATAGAAGTTTTAATGAAATTATATTACTATGTACCACTTAGAACATCTGTTATAATTATCATTTAGACTCCAGTGTTAAATATTGGAAGATGTCTTTAAATTTTTTTTTTTTTTACAATATTAACTCTTGTAAATAATATGATTGTATAAGTGAAATTTTGTGTGTAATTTCTTTACTAAACATACAATGATAAAGGTTAATAAAATATTGCAATATGAATTAAAACAAGTAATTTTAAATACAAAATTTAACTGAATAAACCTTGTTATATAGGCTGATTCTTGAGGATTGTATTGTTTTGGAAAAATCTAAGATTGCTCTTATTGTTTATAACACCTATGTTAAAACGTGTAGTTAAATAGAATTTTACTTTGCAAAAGGCAAGAAGTAAGCCTTAGCTTTAAGGCACACAGAGAGAGTTATAACAGAAAGCCTTAAAATTCAGGTGAGCATATAGCATAATTGCTATTGCTGGGCTGGAGCGACACAAACCCATGTGTGTATGACATTGCAATGTGTTTATAGTCTTTTCTAAATATATTAAAGTGTTTCCGGAGAGAAGATTCCGGTTACAGGCGGAAAGTATAGGAAAGTCGTTTTCAGAACAGAGACAATGTAGCCAGGTGGAAAAAAACCTGAATCTTAAGGAAAGCTGCATTACAGACACAGTTTTCCCAATAAAGGCCTGGAATAAATCCTGCTTTTGTGAAGGAAGTACTGATGTTGTTACAACATGTGCTATTTAACAATGGCTATTAAATCCTACCATACTGAGTAAAATAAGTGTTATGTTGCTTTTCAAAGGGTCAGCTTCTGAAAACCTGCATCTTTCCAAAGACAATTCAAACAACATCAACAACAAAGGATGCGCAGATCAAATTAGAAAAAGTTGACTGTCGACATCCTCCTAAGGTCTAATTCTTCACCAGTGGAAGCCAATGGGAAGACTGCAGTAACCGTGAATGGCCACAGGATGATGCCCATAATGAAGCTGAAATTTGAACACTACAACATGTTGAAACAATTCAGGACTTTCATTCAATGTCACTATTAACAGATATTAACGTTCAATACAAATGGGTTCTACAGGATTCACAAATTCAAATGCCAGCTTTCTGTTATTCTTGAAAATGTGTTACAGCTCTAAGATTTCCTGTACATCAAAATGGTAAAAGATGTCTAGTGCTATTACTTGCAAACACTACTGTAGCATGTATCAGAGGGGTAGCCGTGTTAGTCTGGATCTGTAAAAGCAGCAAAGAATCCTGTGGCGCCTTATAGACTAACAGACGTTTTGGAGCATGAGCTTTCATGGGTGAATACCCACTTCATCAGATGCATCTGACGAAGTGGGTATTCACCCATGAAAGCTCATGCTCCAAAACGTCTGTTAGTCTATAAGGCACCACAGGATTCTTTGCTGCTTTTACGGTAGTATGAATAGCCAAAATAGTGATCCTAGATTCTGCAGTGCTTCTGTGTAAAGAGATCATTTCTACAGCATTATTTTAATGCTAATGTCATTCTAAGATGTTATAAAATATTTTTTCCTCAATATTTAGACAGGTTTAACTAAATGTTGCAAAAAGAAAGACTTCTAGATTACTAGCCATTCTGAAGTGATTGAGTTGCTGTTTGAAAAGTTTGTGGCTACCTGTGTCATGTTCGGCTGCTTATAATTAAAGAACATGATAATTGCCTGCTTTCCCTCTGATCTAAATTTAAATCCATCTAGTTATGCCCAACCCAAGCCTGATGAATTCTTAGCATTAGTAGATTATTCTTGCCAGAGAGAACATGCCTGAGTCTTTATGACATCACTGTATTATTAACTGCCCATATTTCCATACTTTATCATCGCCATTGAAGTCCACAGAACAGTTGCTTTCAAAATCTGATATACGACAGATATGGACTATATATAAAACTTTAAGTAATGGAAAACAAATTTTCAACAGCTAATGGTGCACCTCTGTTTTAGATAAACTTGGGGGACATATCCATTTTGGTGAAACTCTTTTATAGTCAGTTTCCTGATACAGTAAATTCAAGTGTTGCACTTTACAATGTACTGGCAGTTGAGTAAAAATCTGGTTCAAGAAAATTAAACATCTAACCCAAAATCACCAGGAAGGCCAGAGTGGGGACCATTATTGATGGTATTTTTCGCATGCAGCTTCCTAAAGTGAGCTGTACCTCCATTGTGGGATATAGGCCTACATTGCTGCACATGCACTAGAGGTAGAAGGTTTCTCCCAGGTTATCTCTGGGTCCTGCTAGTTGTCTTCAGATCAGTGTTTGGCTGCACCCCAACTCTATTAGGGCTGTCACCTCTACCCTGATGATCCATATGGAGACTAGATTCTTGGCCAGGCTGCTTTTCTAGCCCAGGTGTCTGCCATCCATGCCTGCCCAGAGAAGCAATCCATGAAGAAGCAGTCAAAGCAGAAATGACCTGTTGCTAGAACAAAAAAGTAAGTCTAAGTTGAGGGTTTTTTTCCCACCCCTGACTGCACAGGGGAGGTGGGACTCTTGTGGCAGGTATTTCTTCGGGACCGGACTCTCCTCTCACCCTTTCTTCCAGGGCTTTGTTGTAGCCATGGACTGGCTGGGGGTGCAGTTCCCCAATGAGCTGCCCCCCCAGAAGTCCGGAAGGTCAGCTGGGGTGAGCATCTTTGGTCTTGAGTGGCCCCACTGTCAAGCCTGCAGCTGCTAAGTAATTTTCTGCCAGCCTGATTGCCTCAGCCAATGTCTCAGGCCGATGTTGTAGCACCCACTCTCACCCCTGCAGTTGGGAGAACCTGCATAAATTGTTCCAGCACCACTTGTTTGGCCACATGTCCGCCTGTCTGTTTGTTGGGCTGGAGCCACTGCCAAGAGTGTTCCATAAGGCTGGTCACTGCTCATGACTGGGTCCCCAAGGGACATTCTTCCCAACAGAAGCACTACTGAGGGGTTTCTGTCATGATACGGAAGTGTCCAAGATGTCCACCTTGACCTTAGCATAGTCTTGGGCTTCTGTGGCATCAAAGTTCCAATACACAGCTTGAGCAAGTCCAGTAAGATATGGTGCCTGCAAAACGGCCCTGTATTCGGATAGCCATCAAGTTGCTGTGATGACTCTCTTGAAAGTGACCGAGAAAGCTTTGGAGTAATCTTCTGGCCCTGTTTTTCTGAGTCTTACAGGGATGTTCGTAATTGTGGTAGGAATCAAGGTACCAGCCACCATGTTTGCATTTGCCCCTGGGGGTTGTAAAATGGCATCACATGCTGAAGCAGACTTTGTTGCTGTTCCTGCTGTTGTGTTGCCAGCTCCTGGATATGCTGTTATTGCTGTTGTTGGGCAGTCATATGTTGGAACACCTGGTTCTGCTGCTGCTGTTGCTGCTGGCTGTCCATCAGCCACTTCAAAAATTTGTCAAAGTGCATTTTTCTTCTCTCTCTCTCTTCCCTCTTTTTCTTCCCTTCCAGTTCTTCTTTTCAAGGTCTTACAGCAGACCCAGGGTGAATGCTCACATTCTCCACCAAGTTGGGATGGTTGCTACTTGATAGAAGCATCACCCAGTGGTTAGGCGGGGAGTTCCTCCTTAGTGTAAAGGGTGGTTGGTAGGGGAGCCCAGGCTCTACCCAGGTCCCTGAGAGGGTTAGCAAGGGCCAGACACCCAAGAATGCCTTACAATTACCCTATCTGGGCCACTTCCTACTCCCCATTCCATAGTCCATGCTTTTCCATCTATAACAACAGGTGCTGAAGAAAAGGTAACAACTGCACCTTTAGTCTGTCTAGGGCCACCAGAATGGCTCCTCTTTTCCTAGAAGAACCGCTGCAGAATCCCTTCTTAGGAGCTCCCAGGGCATATCTTTCTCCCTGCCTTGTCTGCCCCTTTCTGAGTGATGTGGCTTCCTTTTAAGCTCCATCTGGAGCATGCTCTGCAGGTGCGGCTGGGTGAGGTTGTCTGGGCCCAGATCTATCCTTTAACCCCTTGAGTCCTAGTGCAGGGTTTATACACCCCATCTCAACCAGCAGCACAGGTTATACTAACTTATGTATTACTTTCAGCTAGATCTTCAGCAAGTGTTTTACTTTCTACTTATCAATGTCAAACATAGGACAGTTACCTGTTCTGTAACTGGCGTTCTTTGAGATGTGTTGCTCATGTCTATTCCACTGTAGGTGTGCGTGCTCGCCACATGCACCGGTGCTGGAAGTTTTTCCCTTAGCAGTATCCATGCTGGAGGGAGCACTGCGGCAACCCCTGGAGTGGCGCCTGTATATCACGCTATACGGGGAGCCATGGGCTCCCCCCACCCTCGATTCCTTCTTGCCAGACAACTCCGACAGAGGGGAAGGCAGGTGGGGTGTGGAATAGACATGAGCAACCCATCTCGAAGAATGCCAGTTACGGAACAGGTAACTGTACTTTCTTCTTCGAGTGATTGCTCTTGTGTATTCCACAGTAGGTGATTCCAAGCAATATCTGCTCGAGGTGGGTAAGAGTTCACGATAGTTCGGGATGAAATACCGCCCTGCCGAACCCGGCATCATCCCTAGACTGGGAGACGATCGCGTAATGCGAAGTATATACGTGAATTCAGGCCCAAGTGGCTGCCCTACAAATGTCCTGGACAGGGATATGGGCTACATAGGCTGCTGATGAAGCCTGAGCCCTCGTAGTGCCCTAACGATCAGTGGTGGGGGCACCCCTGCCCGATCATAGCATGTGCGTATGCACAAAGTGATCCAGCAGGAAAACCGCTGGGTGGAGATAGGTTGCCCCCTTGCCCGCTTGGCCAAGGCAATAAAGAGTTGCGAGGATTTCTGGAACCGTTTGTTCCGATCCAGATAAAAAGCCAGCACCCTGCGCACATCGAGCGTGTGGAGGCAGTGTCCCTCGTTAGAGGAATGGGGTTTAGGACAGAGCACGGGAAGAAACATGCTCTGTTCCATATGGAAGGCAGAGACCACCTTCGGGAGGAACGTCGGGTGTGGGCAGAGCTGGACTTTATCCATGTGGAAGAAGGCATAGGGGGGTTCCAAGGTTAAGGCCCTAAGCTCCAAGACACGCCTGGCTGACATGATTGTTACAAGGGAGGCCACCTTCCATGAGAGGTGAGACCAGGAACACATGGCCAGGGGTTCAAAAGGAGGTCAAGTGAGTCGGGACGAGACCAGGTTTAGGTCCCCTTGTGGCATGGGGGGGTCTAGTGTATGGGAACGAACGGTCAAGGCCCTTCAGGAAATGGAAGGTCATCAAGTGGGAGAAGACCAAATGCCCTTGCACCGGCGGGTGGAAGGCCGATAAGGACGCCAGGTGCACCCTGACTCAGGCGGGTGCTAGTCCCTGGGCCCTAAATGATAAGAGGTAGTCCAGGATAAGATACAGAGGTGTGATTGAGGGGGAGACCCCCCGCTCACTCGCCCACCTGGTGAACCTGTACCACTTCGCCAGGTACATCTGACACGTGGACGGCTTCCTCCTTTCCAGGAGGATTCACCTTACCTGCTCCGAACACTTGTTCTCCTCCTCGTTTAGCCACAGAGCAGCCACGCTATCAAGTGGAGCCTGGCCAGATTGGGATGGAGGAGGCGGCCCTCATTCTGGGAGAGGAGGTCCGGACGGAGCAGCAGCGCCCTCAGGGGGGTCGTCAAGAGGCATAGGAGGGGCCTGTACCAGTGTTGATGGGCCCACGTCGGGACTATGAGAATCACTCTCATGGTGTCACCTTCTGAAGGACAATGAGGGTGGCAATGAGGGTGGAAGGCATAAAGGAGCTGGCCTGACCACCGTAGGAGGAACGCACTGGAGCAAAACCGGGGGCAACGCTAGAGCAGAACCGGGGGCAACACTGGTTCTGGTGGGCTGCGAACAGGTCGATATGGGGAACTCTCCAATCTCAGAAGAGCCAGTGAGTGACCTCTGAGTGGAGTGACCACTCATACTGGGGGAAGAAGACCCTGATGAGGCGGTCCGCTTGCATATTGCGGATGCCTGGAGGTGGGCCACCCTCAGGGAGATATCATGGGCTATACAGAACTCCCATAGGTTCAGGGCTTCCTGGCAGAGGGCTAGGGAGTGCATCCTGCCTTGCCAGTTGATGTAGTACATGGCGGCGGTGTTGTCTGTGAGGTCTCTGACCACCCTGCTGCAGAGGTGCATGTAGAAAGCCCCACACGCCAATCTCACTGCCCTGAGCTCTTTGACATTTATGTGAAGGGACAGGTCTGGGGTCTGCACGTTCCCTGTGTGGGCTCCCCAGCCGAGGTCCGAAGCATCGGACACCAGGTCTATGGACGGGCTGGCATCCCGAACGGGAACTCCTTGCAGCATATTGCTTGGGCAAGACCACCATTGAAGGGAAGCTAGTATCAGGGACGGAATTGTGAGCACCTTGTCTAGGCTGTCCCAAGCTTGAGAGAATTGGGACGATAGCCAGATCTGGAGGGGCCACATTCGGACCACGTACGTACATGCCGTCATGTGCCCCAGAATTCGAAGGCACGCTCTTGCCATGGTTACTGAGAAAGCCGTGACTGAGGCGTAAGATCCCTTACGGTCTTGAACCTGTACAAGGGAGAGAGGCTGTGGTCCTCGTGGAGTCCAGCAGGGCCCCAATGAACTCTATGCACTGAATGGGAACTAATGGTGATTTGGTCTCATTCGCCACTAGGCCGAGACCAGAGCATGTCAATAGGAGCAGCTCCACATGAGTCTTTACCTCAGAGTGGGATTCCCTCTTGAGGAGACAGTTGTTCACATTAAGAAAGATCTGTACACCCTCCTGCCTAAGATAGGCCGTTATCACAGCCATACATTTCGTAAAGACCCTGGGTGCCGTGGATAAGCCAAACGAGGGGACTACAAACTGGTAGTGGAGGAAGTGCCTGTGCCCCTCAAATATATAGATGTGAAAATATGCGTTCTGAAAGTCCACGGCCGCGTACCAGTCCCTGGGGGTCCAAGGAGGGGATAACAGAGGCCAGGAACACCATGCGGAACTTGGAATGGACTAGAAACCGGTTTAGGTCCTGCAGGTCCAGGATGGCCCTGAAGCCGCCGCCTTTGGCCTTCGGGATCAAGAAGTACCGGGAGTAGAACCCTTTGCCCTGGAATTCTATGGGTACCCTTTCCACCGCCCCCAGGTGCAGTAGCCAGTCCACCTCCTGCCGCAGGAGGCGTACATGCTTCAGGTCCCCCGTGGTCACCATGGAGGGCAGGTGATTTGGTGGGGGCAAGGTGAACTGCAACATGTAACCCTTGAAAATGGTACTGAGGACCCACTGATCCGATGTTATGTGGGACCACGCCCTGCGGAAGGCAGACAATCGGTGCAGAACACAAGCTTTATTAAATAGGGGGTCTCCCTAGCAACGGGCCCAGTGCCCCCCTGCAAATAATCAAAACTGCCTCTTTCCCTGCCTCTTGCCCTTGGAGGGCCCAGGCTGTGGGGCAGAGTGGGACTGCCACTGAGACTGGCGTTTCTGGTCTCTGGGCCTTTTACACGGGGGCTCGTATCTGCTCCTTGCAGGTTGAGCCGCTGGAATCGATTTGGCCTTGTCCTTAGCTAGAGGGACGTAGAGGCCCAAGGTCTGCAAGGTAGTGCGGGAATCTTTCATCTCATGCAGCCTGAAGTCCATCTGGTCCACAAAGAGCGCCTTCCCAACAACAGGAGCCATGACGCCCTACTCATGGAAATCGCGGAAGCCATTGAATGGGCCGCAGTGTCAGCTGCATCCGACGCCACTTGCAAGGCCACTTTAGCTGCCGCTGTCCCCTCTTCCACCAGCGACTTGAAGTCCTTCTTATCCTGATCCAGGAGGAGGGGCTTGAACTTAGGCAGAGACTCCCAAAGGTTAAAGTCATACCTGCTCAGTAAGGCCTGGTAGTTGGCTACCCTAAGCTGGAAACTCACAGAGGAACAAAGCTTTCTCTCAAAGGAGTCCAGCCGTCTGGCGTCCTTATTTTTGGATGTGGGTGCAGGCTGGCCCTGTCGCTCCCTGTGGTTTACCAATTCCACCATGAGCAAGTTGGGTGCCGGGTGGGAATAGAGGTATTCGTGGTCCTTGGTCAGCACAAGGTATTTCCTCTCCACCTTCTTGGAGATAGGGCCAAGGAAGCAGGGGTTCGCCACAGGATGTTGGAGATGTTGGCAATACCCTGGTGCAGGGGCAGAGCAACGAGACCAAGTGCCAAGGGAGACAGAATGTTGAAGAGGGAATCGGATGGACCCTCCATCTCCTTGGCCTGCAGCTGCACCTGCTTTAGCAGGTCTTGGTGTACTTTGAAGTCCTCCTGTGGGACTGATGGTGGAGGCACCGATATGGTGTCATCCGGTGCCGGGGAGAGGACCTGCACAGAGCCAAGAGCCTTGGTCGGTGTCAGGGTGTCGAGCCCCAGATCAGAGTCCCGGCGCGGGTCCACCAACTCATGACCCGCCGACTTGTCCTGTAAGCAGCCAGACAAGGGTGATGAAGCCTAAGACGCTCTGGCGACCGAACGAGCCCCTGTCTGGGCTGGCATCGGTGGCCACGGTGCCCAGTGGCACCACTGTCTCTGCCACAGGGCCCCTTGCCATTGACCCAGCTGAGAGCCCAGTGGCACTATCTGTCCCAGCTGAACAGCGTGAACCGAGGATGGGTGGCCGGGTACCGAGGCCAAGGTTGCTGACGAATGCTCGGTGCCCCGGGAGCGGTAGAAACGGTGCCTGTGATGCCATCTCCCTCAGGACCTGGGCCTCGATGTCGAGGAATAGTACTCACCTGAAGAACTACTTTGGTACCCGTGATGGCGACACGAGGTCCGGTGTCCCAGTGCTGAGGCACCCCAGGGGGAGTCTCAAGCACGATGTCTAGTTGATTGGGAGCTGGAATGGGAACAATGATATCTATCCCGTCAAGAGTTGCTGCAGTACCCACGCTGCACAGGGGAGTGTTCCCGGTGCCTCTCTTGGTACCTATGCTCACTGGCAGGAGGTGTCAGGGGTCCTTGTGACTCCCGTCCCGACGGCGACCCGGATGATCTGGCTGGCGTTGAGGGTGGGCGGGAGCGGCAAGATGAGCGGCCACTGTGTGCCGAGCGGTGCGGGGAGTGATCCTCAGAGTGGGAACTGTGACTGGCAGGGGAAGTCTGGTGGGCACCCAATGGAGGCTTGCCATGAGACCTGCGGCCCACGTCCGTCTGTGTGCTCGGGACTGGAGGGCTCATAATGTCCTTCGCAGCCTGCTTCACCTCCGGCATCGACGCCAGCCATACTGGTGGGGATGCACGGGCCGACAGTGCCAGGCTGCTCTACTCCACATAAGTCGGAGGTCTTGAGCCCAGGGGGGACCGAGGGCAACCCAACGCAGGACCAGCATTTTCCTTGTCATGGAGCCACTGTGAGGGAGGGCCCTTCTCTTGCTTTTTGGAGGGAGAGTGGTGCCGACTGGTTGAAGGGGCCTTGCTATGCACCGACGAGGCGGTGGCCGGTGCCGAGTCTGATTGGTGTGCTGGCATTGGGGCCAGCACTGACTCCATCAGGAGAGCTCGAAGTCTAATGTCTCTCTCCTTCTTAGTCCTTGGCTTGAACGACCTGCAGATCTTACAACGGTTGCTGATGTGAGTCTCACCCAGGCAGCGGAGACACTCAGCGTGTGGGTCACTCTTAGGCACCCAGCAGCGACAGGAGTCGCATGACTTGAATCCTGGACAACTGGAGAAATGATCCATGAACGGTGCCACTAAGGTCGAGAAGAAAAGGCTGCAGCAGAGCTGGAGCACAAAGTTCTGACGACCTTCACTGGTGGCAAGAAGGAACTGAGGGTGGGGGGAGCCCATGGCTCCCCTTATAGTGAGATATACAGGCACCACTCCAGGGGTCACCGCAGTGCTCCTCCAGTACGGATACTGCTAAGGGAAAATGCTTCTGGCACCGGTGCACATGGTGAGCACGCACACCTACTATGTAATACACATGAGCAATCACTTGAAGAAGAATCTTATTTACAAATATACTAGCAAAGATATGCAACCGAATAAAAGATACTAATTTTCTTACCAATTCAAGATATTATGGCATATATGTAATTTATATGAATAACAAGCTTAATATGGTTCTGTCTTGTAACTTATGCAAGCCCCAATTCTCTTAAGAAAGGAGAAAATGCCCACAAAGGAAAGCAGGGAAACTGTCAATGAGAGTAGCCCTTTGCCAAAGTGAGTAATTAACACAATCTTCTTCCAAAATTTAGCAAACTAAAAAATTCTGACCCTGAGTCATCTTAGCTTAATGGATGTGCCTGTGAGCAACTGTTAGATTCGCCTCTAACACTCCTTTTAATATCACCTAATCATGATCCCATAACGAATGCAGGTACTGCATACTCAGATTCCCAAGGGTCAGCGGACAACACTATGGTACTTTACAACGAACTATTTTTCAGCTATGTGATGAAACATGCACAGTACATTGCAAATAAATGTTGTAAAATTATTACCATTAGGTGACTGGATGACTCAGGTGACCAGTAGGGGACATGGAATTTAACCTCTAGGCTGAGAGTTGAAATCCCACCCAGGTAGACAGTGACTGAATACAGGGCAGCCCAGAGGATTCAGGGGGCCTGAGGTCTTCGGGGCACTTTGGCGGCGGGTCTCAGAGTGAAGGACCCGCTGCCGAAGACCCAGAGCAGAAGGAGCCCTCGCTGCCGAATTGCCACCGAAGACCCGGAGCAGAAGCAGCTCCAGGCCTTTGGCAGCGGGTCCTTCATTCGCTCTGGGTGTGTTCGGCAGCACTGAAGGACCTGCCGTCGAAGGTGCGCTGAAAACTCTTGTTGTGTCCCCTGAAAACTCTTGTGGTGCCCTGCGGCAAATTGCCCCACTTGCCCACCCCCGGGTGGCCCTGACAGAATAGCTATTATATGAAGGGTACTCAGTGCCTCTGTGAAATGCATTGGTGGGTCTCAGTCCAGTTCCAATGGACAGATGTTCACCTCCTCAAACACAATTGGCATCCTTGCTTGAATTCTCAGCAGAAGGGCAAGATTTAATGAGCATGGAGAGTGAAATAGCCTCTCAGGCCTAGAGGTGGCCCTGTAGGTCACTGGCTGAACAGTGTAAGGACAGACAAACAGATTATTATAGTCTCCAGGGCTGTCAATCCAGCACCTTTCATCACTACTAAATTCAGTTAAAAAAATAAAAATAAATTATGCCTTTGACAAAAATAACTTGTCAGCACGACTTTGGCTGTACTTAGGAGAAGAGCTGAACTAGTTTTTAACTGCTTCCAATTGCCAAGATACTGCAAAGCATAACATTTATAAAGGCTACAACTCGACGTTTAGTTTGAGTATGCAGAACAAGGACTCTTTTACACAGCACAAATGTTTGGGGCCTTACAGTTGGGTAAAGATATTCCCATATATATTAATATACTATATGAAAGTGGTAGTAAAATTCACGCAGACCTAAAGTCTAAACCATGTCCAAACTCAGTGATAACCCAGTGAATCTTAGATATCAGATGGGCTGAGAGCATACTACAGAGCCATGAAAAAGTGACAAGAGTACAGGTCAAGAAATACAGCTGGGCAATTCAAACAGTCAGAACAGGGCTCCTCTTTCTGGCAATGTTATTAGGTAAGATGTGGAGACCAAACTATCTTTAATGCCTAGAGATTGTGCACAGATTAGGAATGAGGCCTATTGTGCAGGGCATTTTTGTTAACCAAAAAAACCCACCAAAAACAGCAACAACCCTCCTCTCCCACAACTGTGCACCTGACTGTATTAATTTGTCATATTTTATGACATACTTTTGGGGTATATGTCGGGTCTGATCCTGCTCAAAGTCAATGGGAGATTTTCATTGACTTCTTCAGTGTGAGCAGAAACAGGCCCTGGGGACTGCAGCAACTAAATACATCAAAAATAAGGACTATTTTCCTCTGGACCAGCAAAATAATGTTCACATTTTGTACAGGTGAAAACAGCTACATTAAACCTCTTCTTGACTGCCCCTTCACTCACAGTACTAGTCTCCTCCAAAGTGCACACTTACATTCATAAAAAAAATTGCTGATAAAAAGTCACTGCATTTTTCAATGGTTTCGAATACCAACAAATAAATCAATCAGTCTATCCAGTAGGAAGCTAAGCACTAAATTAGAGAAAACCAGACTTGCAAATATAACATTTATCTTTTAAAATATTCCCAGCCCATTTAATTAAAAGTTAATGTCACAGTCAAGGAGCATACATGTTAAAATGCCCCATGGTGCACAGGTGAACATGCTTCTTTAGAAAGCTGTTATGTCTGAAAGGGAGTGGGGTAACCCACTAAGTTATTCTTCTTCCAGTATTTGGATTCAAAAATGCTTTCCTGTTTTGCATGTATCTTTTCAAAGCTTTCAGAATTTCATAGGATAGTTAGGATTATAACCAGGAAGCAAAACATTTCTAAGGTTTGGAGAACTTCCACTAAACTTAATTTATAAGCTAATCAAAAGATAGTGTGTGTGTGTGTGTGTGTGTGTGTGTGTGTGTGTGTGTGTATGTGTGTGTGTGTGTGTGTGTGTGTGTGTGTGTGTGTGTGCGCGCGCGAGAGAGAGAGAGAGAGAGAAAACGGTAAGAGGTTTGGAATGTACCATACTTTAAGAGCACCGAGAGCATGCATTATTCACTAGGAAGCACATAAAGAAAGATAAATGAAAGAAGCAGGGGAAGGCGAGCAGCAAGAGGAGCCCTCAGAGCAACAAGAAATTGTTAGAGTGAGCCTTAGCATCTGGGAAAGCTGGAATCCAGGTGTCCACCAGTTTGGTCTTATGTTCTGACAACATGATTAAATACCGAGGTAGAGGTCCTTCTGCAGGGGCCAGGAGACTGCCTGATGGAAACAGAACTGTCAAGAGGAGAGGATACTGTGTCATATTTGCCTTTAAAACGTCCTCATTTTTAGATCTTAGTGAAGAACTTTGGGGGGACTTTTTGTCAGACTAGACCTGAGGCTTTCTCTTCCATTTTTACTCAGTTCATCCATTTTACATACATATTCATTCATGGATCTCTTATTTGTAGGCTTTTCCACACTGTACACTTTTCTTTCAGCAAACAAATAGCACTTCACACTATTTCCATGAACAGTACGGTGTGACTCTTTCAAAAAGCTAAAGTATATTGTGTCTTGTAGAAAATCTTTTTAATTGAGAAGAAGTTTTTCATGTTAAAATAGTTTCAGTACCTATAAAAGCTGCAGATTTTCAGATTATATCAATTCAGTTCCTTCCACATGTACATCTTAATTTAATTGGTAATGCATTTAAATGACATTTTAATATTGAATTGTGTGCATTATACAGAATGTACAGTAGACAATGATTTGATAACTATGGACTTAACAGTCAACAGGCCATGTGATTATGGAGGTAATTTGCTAAAAAATAGAGTATATATTTTCCTGAACATAAAGTTCAATGTAAGAAGATCAATGGAAGTGCACTACTCAGTCTAAGAAAAAGACTTTTTGGTTCCACTCGAAGTTTCACATTAAAATACAGACAGCCAACGTATGGATTTTGTGAATACCCAGGTACATGAGGAAAACAAATGTGGACTTAGGGAAATAACCCCCTTTTGCCCAATGCTTTCAGCCTGATCGTGAGAAGTACTGAGTGCTCTGTTATCCAATGGAAGTTGAGGGAACTCAGCATATCACAAGAGATCATCCCATCCCTTTTTAGGATTGGGCCCTTAGTTTGTGTGATAATTCGCATGAATCTGTGATGTGGTGGAATCTCTTTGTACTGCCACTCAGGACAGGCAGGTTCAAGAGGAACTTTAGGACTCCCATTTCCTAGGGGGTGTCAATAACTGCCTTTTATGTTTTATGGTGCGGGTCCAGGCATAATGGAAGCCTGCACTTTGCCAGCTAAGCCACTGAGGAGCACAAACAGCTCAGATAACAGTTTTTCTAGCACACACATCTGCTGGAAAGTAGACAACATATAGGCAGCAAAGTGGAATAGAGGATGGCTCTGGAAATCATCAGAGAAAAACTCCAAAGAATATAGAGACAGATTAGAGCCTGCTCTCTAATCTGATCTCCACAATAACCATAATAATAGGAAATATGATGTACATAATATTTATGGCAACTGCTCTGCTGCGCTCACACAGCATCAGTGCCCAGAATGCAGAGTTCCCCTCCAAGCCCTTACATGCTTTTTCTCTCTGATTTGAAATAAAAATAAAGCAATACATTAAGGTAAAGCAAAAAGAAAACAATAACCTTTAAACAAGGAACACGTCTGATTAATGTTCATTACAAACCCAAGAAAAGTTCCCACTCCATATTGGTGGGAGGATTCTTTTTAAAAGCCTTGTGTACCCCAGAGGAAAGTGAGTTTACTTTCTGCTGCACAGTGCTATCTGCTGTACCACAGAAAGAGCAGGTGGCTCACCTAGTGTAATTATACCAGTTTGATTCTAACTCATTTTTTAAATTCACTGGCAACGGCCAGCTTATTCTGTTTAAATAATCCACCCACTGTGTTTAAATTTTGCTTTCAGCATGCAGCTCAGTCACACTCAGTTAGTGGATTTGATGTTGACTTCATTCTTTCTAGGTGCCTCTAGCTAAACATGAGCCAATTAGCCATTCCAAGTTGGCTATTGCTACACACTAGATGGATTCTTCACTTCATTTATGTCAATCATGGAGCTCAGCATCACTGAAGTTCTGGTTGAACACCTATTTAAAATGCCAATATTCTGCTGGGTAGGAGAAAAGCAAAGGTATGGAGGCGAAGCATTATCCTTTGCATTTAACACCAATTTTTAACTTGGATTAAATAAGATGGCTTGCTTCTTGTCCTACCATCGCAGAACCCATTTAGTAAATAGGAATTAGTTCACTTCATTCCATAATAATTATTGAAAATGTAACAGTAAACAAATAACAATTCCTTTGCCAGCAGAATGAAGGTTGCCACCATCAGAAAACTAGGATTTCGGACTATTCACTGAGTGCTAGATCTTCTCATTTTGGGAGAGCTCTTTACTGTGTGTGATGCACCAGTGTCCAGCCCAACAAGCACACAGGAAGCATACAACCTCTACGGATATGACCATGCTACAATCAGGACGTGTGACTGCAGCAAGTATAGACATACCTGAGCTAGCTTTAAAATCAAGACTAGCCTGAGAACCACAGCACTGACGGCGGGATGGGTGGTGGGTGAGCTTGCTCCACCTGCCCAGAATCCTGGATACATACTCGAGTAGCCACCACCCCTGCTGCTCAGCTTCAGCGCTATTGTTACTTGAGCTAACTTTGACTTACCTAGATCAAAGCTAGCTAGGGTATGTCAACACATGCTGCAATTACACCTCTCAACTGCAGTGTAGACATACCCAAAGAGAATGAGCTTTCTGTTGCACAAGGGAACCACAAACTATCACACCTCTTTAAGAGGTGCAGCATACTCCTCTCCCTCCCTCTGTGCAGCTGGCCAGCTTCACTGGCTGGTAGGGATTGGGAACATAGGCTTGGTTCTGTCTATGGCTCCATCCCGTTTTGCTTCCTTTATACTAGTTTTCCACAGGGGAATAATTAGGGAGTAGTCCTAAATCCAAGGACTACAGTTCTTCCCAGCTGGTATATGGGGCATACAATGGTGAAGGGATGGAGGGAGGCTATTTCAAGCTGTGTAAAAACCAGGCAGAATCTAGTACTGAGTTGGGAGACAAGGTTAACATATTCTTGCAAAATTCTACATGCCCACTTCCCTGAAGTGAGTAATTTATTTTGATGGGCACATAAAAAAATTATTTGTTTTTCATTACGATGTTGGTAAGGCCCAGTATGTAGATTTTTTGCCTGGCCTGGCCAATTTTCAAGATAATTTTGCAAGGCTGAGATAGCAACTCCTTCCCCTTTATCTCTGGGACACTTTTGTCTTTTCTGGCTTGTCTTTTCTAAAGAGGAGACTCTCCAGATTTCTATAGGTTAAATTGTATTCTATTTCCTCTGTGACTTGCTTTAAAAATCTGTTTAAGCTACACTGCAGTATATAGGCCCCAATTCTGCTCCCACTGAAGTCAATGGGAACAGGATTGGACTCAGATTCTTACTTCAGTACCATACTCCAATAAGCTATACTGTGGTAACAGGAAACTCACTGTAGGCCAAGTCTCCAAGACTTGTAACAGTCCATGCATCTGGCATCAAATTACAAAAGATCACCTGGAACATGAGCACAAGCAGAATCCAGCCACTCAGTCAATTTTGGATTTGTTTTATTTGAACTTGGTTTTATTTTACTTTATTTATACAAACCTTTTTTTAAGGGAGAGAGAGTTGTAAAATTCTTACCTTTTAAAGGAGCCCATTGTTAGCAATTTGTTCATCACAGCCCCCTCGATCTCACCAAAAAAGTTCCCAGTCTGAGAAGGAAGAACATAAATGACCAGAAGTGGGATAAATGCAAAAAAAAAAGAGTGGATACAATTTAAACTGGCATATTCTAAGATCTGACAATAGTGGCTTTGACAGTTACATAGATAGATTTTCAGGGCTACTGCTACATAAAAATTGAAAAGGACTTAACAGTCATGACAAGTTATGGGGATTACAAGGTAAACTCCTGAGCAGATGGGAGAGTTTATACAATGGATTGAGGTACATTATATAACATCTAATGTCAGAAATAAAAACCACCCAAATCTCAAGCTTGTAAAGAAAATGCAACTAATCCGATCACAAACCCTTGTGATTAAAATGCTACTCCAACTGGTTTTGAAAGGATTTCCTAAATGGTCATAAAAAAGCATTGTTTATAATTCCTGCATGACCTGTTTATGGAGCTGGAACATTACATTTCACCAATCCTATAAATTTTCACCCCATTCAGAGTCATTTCCTGCTTACAACCACTCATCTCAATGAACGATCCATGTTGCCTTTGTTCAGTAAATGAAAAGATGTGGAATAACGAAGACAAATCTCTGATGAGAAAACAAACATTCCTGTTATGAATTTGATACACAATCTGGAAAAGACCCCATTATCCATTAGGCCTGGTCTTGACAGCTATGCAAATGGAGCTGTAAAGAATCATGCATGTGCAAGCCAGTGTCTTTTTCCAGTGTAGGGATGGCGTTTTTATTTCAGGACCTCAGTTCACAGAAGAGTTGGACATGGTCTTTGCACTGTTTAAAGGGGAAAATATCAGAATTTAGGGGATGGGGGAGGAAAGGGCATGAATAACTAGACTGTAGTTTTCATTACAAGTAACTTACTTGACCTCAACTATACACCTGGGAGTTTGCAGACAGAAAAGTTACAGACCTAGCCAAGAGGCATTTCTCTGTCTAAAGAGCAAGTATTGCCTTTTTCACTGAGGGGAAACCTGTGACATTTTTCAAAACACATGAGTGTGTAAAGCCTGCCAGGGGCAAGGAGAACATTTTTATTTTATGTGATTAAATGCACCAGTTTCAATAGCACTAGGTGAATGATGATAAAGAAGAATTATCCTAATTGCAAGACAGGAAATCAAACAGCATCAAACTAGCCCAGACCAGGAAAGGCTGGTATAACATTAGAAAGCAGCAAATCTGATTTGCCAAGTCATGAGTCAGTTGCATTCAGGCATTTAAAGGACAGCTCTCACTCAGAATACTCTTTTTACATTTTTAAACATTAGCTTCTCCTCAGAAATCAGTAACCTTTACACAGTTTGTGGTTTTTTTAAAAAACATTTGAACTGCTTAGTTTAGATCAAGTAAAGAAATGTATTGCCCAGGTGTGAGGCATGGCTCTTAGAGCCAGGGCTGGCTCCAGCTTTTTTGCCGCCCCAAACAGTGAAGGGAAAAAAAAAAAGCCGTGATTGGCGGCACTTTGTCAGCAGCTCTACTGTGCCGCTTGATTCTTCGGTGACAATTCAGTGGCAGTCCTTCCCTCCGAGAGGGATCAAGGGACCCGCCGCCGAAGACCAGGACATGCCATCCCATCCACTGGCCACCCCAAGCACCTGCTTCCTGCGCTGGTGCCTGGAGCCAGCCCTGCTTAGAGCTGCTCTAGTTACTTCTGAAGCAGGAGTCCTCCAAATATCAGCAGAGAAGGAGAATCCCAGATATTAGGGTAACTGATTGTGCATGAGGAGGAGGGGCACTAAGGAGACAGCTTTGTGTGGTGCGCAGCAAAGGATTATGGGAAGACAGAGTCTTATTGCTAGGGCCCTACCATATTCACGTCCATTTTGATCAATTTCATGGTCATAGGATTTTTAAAATAGTAAAGTTTGTGATTTCAGCTATTTAAATCTTAAATTTCACAGTGTTGTAATTGTAGGGGTCCTGACCAAAAAGGAGTTTGGGGCAGGGGTTTGCAAGGTTATTGTAGGGGGGTTGCAGAACTGCTACCCTTACTTCTGCACTGCTGCTGGTGGCGGTGCTGCCTTCAGAGCTGGGCTCCCAGCCAGCAGCCGACAATCTCCAGCTGCCCAGCTCTGAAGGCAGAGCTGCCACCAGCAGCAGCACAGAAGGAAGGACGGCAGGGTCTGGTATTGCCATCCCTACCTCTGCGCTGCTGCCTGCAGAGCTGGGCCCTCAGTCAGCAGCAACCACTCTCCAGCTGATCAGCTCTGAAGGTATCAGTGCAGAAGTAAGGGTGGCATGGTATGGTATTGACACTCTTACTTCTGCGCTGCTGCTGGCGGGACACTGCCTTCAGAACTGGGTACCCAGCCAACAGCCACCACTCTCTGGCTGCCCAGCTCTGAAGGAAGTGCAGGAGTAAGGAAATACCATGAGACCCCTAAAATAATCTTATGGCCCCCTGGCAATTCCCTTTTGGGTCAGGATCCCCAATTTGAGAAACACTGATCTCTCCTGTGAAATCTGTATAGTATAGGGTAAAAGCAAACAAAATACCAGATTTCATGGGTGGAGACCAGATTTCACAGTCCGTGACGCGTTGTTCATGGCCGTGAATTTGGTAGGACCCTACTTATTGCTAGTGCTAGGCATGATAGAAACAGGGGCCAGTAAATCTCTCATCCCATCAACTGCTGGGGAGTGGGTACAACACAGGTGTGCAAAGTGGCAGCTGAGGGCCGGGGGTCCATGGCTCTTGCCAATGGTGCAGTCTATGTGTTTCTGTGTTTGTTTTTTTACTGGCTTTGATTACCTGTGGTGCTGCTGTAACAGACTTCCTACCCATTCACCTGCTCCACGTCCTTGCAGCAGCACCATGTTGTTCTCACCCACTGTTTTCCTTTCCTCTACAAGAGACACTGTTTTGGGTTTTTTTGGTGGTGACAGTGGTGGTAGCTCCTCTGAGCACTAGGTAGGACATGGGCCCCATTTGCTGGCTGCTGTACAAACACATGGGTAGACATGGACCCCACCCTGAAGAGCGTAATAGTTAAATAAACAAGACATACCAGGGGGTGGGAGGAAGGATTATGACACACATGCAAAGGATCAGGCTGGCAAATGTCAGGTTACTGGAAAGTTCTTTGTTTTGTGTTTCTGTTTGTGTTTATTGTGGGGGCCAGGATGGGATTAGGGAAGAGAGGAGAGGATGTGTCAATAGGAGCAAGTGGGTAAGGAAAGGCTGGACAGGGAAGGTCTGCTGGTAGCAGGAGGACTGTGAGGGAGAGGGGCTAGGAGAGGTCAGAGTAATCAGCCCATCAGTAGAGGAAAGAAAGTCCAGGAAGCTGAATGTCTATGACGTTACTTGTGTGTAGAGGTTGTGAAGGGGTGTGTGTGTACACGCATCAGAAGGCACCCAGAAGGAGAGTCCTCTACTCACTTCTGAGTTTGGAAGCCTGGTTGCCCCTCTCAATTGCTGTCAATCCCAGCTGCTGTGCAGTACGAGTCTGTTCTTGTGGGTTGAGTCCACCCCATGGCATCATTCTCTTACTCTTTCAGTTCATGTGCAGGAACTACTAGCTCAGGGTCTGCCTCTAGATCCTGCTGTGGGTGAATCTCTTTGCTGCCAGGTAGGAGAGGATTTCTACCATTGCCCTGAGAATGAACAGCTGAGCAGTGCCACTCAACCTACCACAGCAGAAATACCTCTCCTTGCTCCCCTAATGCAGTTCTTCTGAGGACACTGCAAATATGCCAGCAGCCCTGGACCCCACTCACTGGCTGCCTCTATTCAATCCCATTCCAGCCCTTCCAGCATCTGGTAGAGTGACAAAACTGTGGACCCTAATTGTCGTGCCCATTACACCCATTCCCAGCACTAAATATCTGCCTTGCTTCCTTTGTGGGGGAGGGTCAAAGTCAATTTCTGCCTCTGTGCCCATGATACTGCTATGAGAGTGCCTGCTTGTGATGCAGTCAGAATAGGCTTTGAAATAGAGCTGATTGGAAGGTTTTCAACCAAACATTTTTCCACCGGAAAACGTTGATCTGTCACAAGTGAAAAATTTTACAGAAACTTGTTGATTTTGATGAATCTAATATAACATAGGAAGGTTTCAAAATTTGCCTGTCAGGCAGGTTTCGCAAGGAAACCTTGCTAATTTCCTACCATCTCATCTCGTGGCTCCTTGGCAGCCCCCCAGACTGATTGCCTCAGAGTTGGGACCCCAGGGCTTCCAGGATCCCAGCTCTTTGGCAGCCCCACCATGTGGAGTGCTTCAGAGCTGGGGGCTCCAGGGCTTCCAGACTGCTATGCCAGCTGGCTTCACACAGCTTGGAGAGCCTGCTGGCACAGGAGTGTGGAAGCCCTGGGGTCTCCGACTCTGAGGCAGTCAGCATAAAAAAGTTGCTATGGTGCCAAGGGTGCTGGAAGCGAAGCTGCTGACTGAATTAACATGATTCTTGTCAGTTTCACCGCTGCCCACTATTGAATTGCAGTGGTGAAAGTGACCAGTCTGGTCAGCCCAAATATGATTCTTTTTTGTGGGAGGAAGGGTCAGTGGGAGGGAAGATGTCTCTGAAAGAATTTAAGGTTCTACATCCCAGTAAACCTACTTAACCAAACTTAATTCAGCTGACATCCAGCCAGAAATATGGGAATTTCAGATCACAACTCCACAGAGTTCAACCCAAAAGAGAGCCTGCACTGGACATTCCTGTTCCATGTGGGGCCTGCTGCTGCTGCTGCTCATGCAAAAATCCTGCAAAAGTTGACGGGGAGTGTTTGCTGAGTAAGGGCTACGGAGTTAGGCCATTAGTCTTTCATTTTCCAATCAGCTGTCCATGGTCACAACAATCTAATGTTTTGAATAATCTCTGGAGTGATCCTGATTTTACCCTAGTCCTCTTTATTGTGGTGCTGAATGCCAAGTTTAAATCTTGTACGTTAAATGATAGTAATCTGGTTTAGAACACAGAAACTTAGGAACAAACAGATTTATAGTGTAGGATTTCACTATTACAAATTTGAGAGTAAGACCCTCCTAAACGAGGTAAAAACTCCATGTGGAACCATCTTCCTCGAGGTAAAAATTCTTCAAGGGGAACAGACACCTCTGCAGCAAAGACTTCTATAATTTGAACTTTATGAGTTTAGAGCAGACCCACCCCACTGTGAGCTAGAAATTCTTTGAGGCCCTCTGAGAGGCAAGTTACATTCTTTGAGGGAGGGATCTTTTTAATCTCACACTACTTATTCCTTAAATGTGGATCACTGTCTTAATGCTTCAACACTGAAGACCATGTTT
Source organism: Gopherus flavomarginatus (assembly GCF_025201925.1). Classification (NCBI taxonomy): domain Eukaryota; kingdom Metazoa; phylum Chordata; order Testudines; family Testudinidae; genus Gopherus; species Gopherus flavomarginatus. The sequence continues at coordinate 27,361,674 of NC_066622.1, forward strand.
AATAAACAAAATCAAACAAACTAAATCTTTTCTAACATGTGATATGGGACTGGTTAATGCCACTTACCTGTCTGTAGTCTTCAGCTACTAAAATAAATCCATTGTTATCTATGAGGTAGCAGTTAATTGCCTACAAAATAATAAAGCCACAATTTCAAGTCTTGTTTTTAAAGCATTTCACTTATTTCATTAAGTAATGTATTTCAATCCCACGTGTCCTCTAAACAGATAAACATTTGGGCCTTATGTAATTGTAAATGCTCAAATAAATTATAAGTGAATCAACGTTGCAGTTGAGAGCAATGATTAAGGTATCTTAAGTGAATACTTCATGCATAAATGCCCAACACCAAGAGCTTATCAAACAGAACTGAAAATATTTTTTTTCAAAATCAACATTTTAATAATACATTTTAAAAAATATTTCCCTGTAACAAAGAACGCAAAGGCATACAGCCCCGGTGTTCCTCATGGCTTATGCTCTATTTAGAGAACAACATCAGCACAATGTCATTACCCTAATGATGTATTAATGAAAACAAAGTGTCAACTTGGAGGACCAGCAGGGGACCAGGTTATATTTTTTAATTTGTTCGTAGAACGAGAGGGGGTAAAGGCTTCTGTAAAAGAGGCCCCACAGGTCTCCTAAGGGTTTTCAAACTGTGTTTTTAATTGGGACCTGGAATCGGGGGTAGGAATGTTAGCTTTAGGTAGGTCATACTTACAAATTGCATAAAGCAAGGTAAACTCAAATCAGTGCTTCCCCCACACTACTTTAACCTCAGAGAATGATCTGCTAGAGGCTAAGTTTTAATTACTGTTCTGCAGAATTTAAATACAAGGTTTAGTTCAAACCTTGGTATAAGTTAGTTTCTCTTTATTATTACTTCAGATACCTACTTCAACACTATATTTGTAACATATCTTTACTCTAGGCCTAACTCAGCAAAATATTATTGTTCCATACACTTTGTGAAATTTACATTAAAAAATTCAGGATCGCTCCCAACATAGTAAATTTCATGGATTAGCTTTTAATCCAAAGTCTTCTTTTCTTACCACACACAGGCCAAATGCAACCAGTAATAAAAGGGATCCTGTGTTGCACAACAGCAACCAAGAAAATGGTCCTACAATTTGGTAATTGAAAGCAGCTAAATACAGAGCCTGATCCGGCAGTCCTATCTTCAGTGGGAGTTTTGCCTGAGTAAGAACTACATGATCAGGCCCACAGCCTTCTTCACAACATGTATGCTGTGACCATTGATTCATATCTTGGTTCTTGGTTGAGAGTTGTTAAATTACTATAGAAGAAGCAGCCCTTGCCTTTGACAGTCCGGAAGATAAAGTTCACTAAGTAATAATACATGCTCACTCACTACGTTTGGAGGTCCAGTTCAGATAAGGAAATGCTTAGACACATACCTAAATCACTTTAGCCTTCTGGATTGGACTGGAAATATGAAAATATTTCTAGTATTTACTCTTCTGGTCCAGGCTGGAAATACTGAGACAATATTATGCAGACTTTCAGGTTGAATGATGATACTTCAGACTCTGGTCAAATACTGGCAGTGAACCCCTATCCCCAAAACTCAACTTTGCAGAAATTTCTGTTTCCAGTTTGTTTCTAACAAATGGGCAAAGGTTTGGTGAACTTATTACTCCAACCAGTTTTGCTCATCCACAACACAGATACAGGGTGTTGCTTTGATGCTGGAACTGGAGCTCATGTGGAGCCTTTTGCAGCTCTGTTTCAGAAGCCCCATCCTATTCACGCACAACTAGGATGGGAATCCAGCCTGGCAGATGCTGCAGGTCTAGCTGATGGCCTGTTTGGGAGGTCAGGAGTTGTTAAGTTACTGCAACTCGTGGATGGTTGCAAGTGTGAGTAAAAGGATGAGACTGGAAGTTAAATTAGGCCAACACGGAACACTTTAAAAAATTCTACCCTAAAGCTACTCTCTGCTGGTGCATCCATCAAGGGAGGGTAGCAGCACAGAGAATGCACATTCAGCCCTGATGCATACAGGGGTGAATCAACATTTCACCCACGCACCTCCGGGGGTGGGGGAAGTTGATTTGGCTGGTGGTGAAGAGTGACAGCCCCAACAGCAAGAGAATGAGACACTTGATGAAGGACATTGGTTAGCTCTTCCCCTGCTTGAAATCTTTGCCATCCAATGGCCAGTTAGGGTGCAGAGCTGCTGATTGACCTACATCTCCCAGTTCCAGGGATTTAACCTGGAACACAAGCCATGTCGGGCCTCTTGTGGCTCCACTGCAGCAGCGTTACTCACTGGTGCAACAGCAGAAGCAGTCAGAATGCAGAGGAAGATAGTGGGTATCCGAAACATGCCCAATATTTGGACTAGCACACAATCTACAAAGCAATGGACTCACCCGAAAGCAGCCAGGACAGCAGATAGATTCCAGCTGGGTTTGAGGGCTGAAACCATATGCATCCAGTGTTTCAGCAAAAGAAGCCTGCAGAGGCATCGGGTCATTGACAAACAACATGGCCCTGCTTTGTGTTTTGGTTATTCTCCTTGAGGAGAATGATCTCAGGGGCTGCATGGGAATTGATTTAAGGGATAGAATGCAGAGGGTTGTTGGCTTGATTAGGCAATCATAGCTGGAGGTTGGGTTAAAATGATCACTAGTGCTTGTGAGGCAGGTTGGTAAGGTGCTCCAAAACCACCCAAAGTGGACAAGGCTAGAAAGAAAGTGAATTGGGAGGTCACCAGGATATCTGTGGAGACAAGGGGGTTGGTGGTACAGCATAGGGTCATCTATTACAATAGGCCTTAATTTTTCAGGGACGATGATGTACTTTTCTCACATGGAGGCACTGACATATGGCTACGGAATATGAGGGAATGGGATGGGACAGGAGCTGTGATACCAGGCACTGTCACTGGGGAGAGGTATGACCAACCTAGTCGCTAATGTCCCCTGTGGCTGGTTTCCAATATGGTTAAAATGATAACCTGAACAATTCTCAGACGTAAAAGACATGGGATTTTGCTGATGGGTCCTGGGCTCATGTGATAGGGTGAGACCTTGTGGCCTTTGCGGGCTGAATCTCCACCCTTCTGTATCCTTTTCCTCCTCACAGGAGGTGGAAGGACTCACAGCGAGCTGATTCTTGGGGTAGGTTGAGGAGAATCTACCCTGAGTTATGAGTTATATGATAGGAGCCCTGTAATCCCCTACACTGGAACCACTCAAATACCTAGTATAGGGGAGTAATTGGTGATGGGTAGGTAGCTCCCCTCCCTTGTGTTTAACTTAATAAAAGTTGTGGTCTTCTGCTTAAAATCCATCCACGTGTGTCCTCATTTTGCCGCTATATCCAGCTCAAATGCCATTCACCCATTTCAATGGAGTGGCTGGATCAACTGTAGTTTTTTAGCAGCCACACAAACAGTTGCATAGAGAGTGGTTGTCCAAAGTGCAGAAATAAATAAAAACAGTCACACTGAACAAGACAAAGTTTGGCTTCATTTGCTGTTCTTTCTCAGTCAAGCAACCTGCAAATGGGAACAAAATGCCTGGATTCCAGAATGAGAAGCCATATTGTGTTTCTCATAGCCATAGCCACTTGTTAGCATTGCTCAGGTTTTAGAAGGTGATGAGTGGCCTAATTCATAGATTCCCAGGCAAGAAGGGACCACTGTGATCTAGTCGGACCTCCTGTATAACAGAGGCCATAGTGCTTCCCCAAAATAATTCCTAGAACAAATCTATTAGAAAAATATCCAATCTTGATTTAAAAATTGTCAGTGATGGAAAATCCACTACAACCCTTGGTAAATTTTTCCAATGATTAATTATTCTCACCATTAAAAATGTATGTCTTATTTCCAATCTGAATTTGTCTCACTTCAATTTCCAGCTATTGGATTGTGTTATACTTTTCTCTGCTAGAATGAAGAGCCTATTATTAAATATTTGTTCTTCATGTAGATACATATAGACTCTAATAAAATCACCCTTAATCTTCCCTTTGTTAAATAGATTGAGCTCCCTGAGTCTATCATTGTAAGAAATGTTCTCTAATCCTCTAATCATTCTCATGGCTCTTCTATGAACCCTCGTTGACTTAGCATCCTTCTTGTATTGTGGGCATCAGGACTGGGCACCAGATTCCAGCCTAGGATGCACCAGTGCCCACAATATAAATATAAAATAACTCTCTGCTAATACTCAAGGTTTCCTTGTATATGCATCCCAGGATTGCTTTAGTGGAGTACTCACTCAGATTAGGTGTTCAGCTGCTTATCCACCAAGACCCCCACATCTTTTAAGTGTCTTTGGTTCCCAGGATAGACTTCCCCATCCGGTAAATATGGCCTACATTCTTTGTTCCTAGATGTATGCATTTACATTTAGTTGTATTAAAATGCATATTGTTTGCTTGCACCCAGCTTATCAAGAGATCCAAATCACTCTGTATCAGTGACCTGTCCTCTTCATTATTTACCAATCCCCCAAATATGTGTATCAAGTGGGATTTATGTGCCTAAGCACCTTTGTGTGTCTGGACCTAAGTGACTTGTGCAAGGTCACACAAAGTCTGTGGAGGAACAGGAAATTAGACCCAGGTCTCCTGAGGTTCAGGCTAATGCCCTAACCACTAGCCCATTCTTCCTGTGTGCTAATAACACTACTAGAGAGAGGCACAAGCCACAAATTGGGAAATGGATCTGTGTGGTGAGAGGGTTTGTATCTGGGATTTTGTTTATTTCCTGGGCTCATCTAAATACTTCATGGGGGATAATGCAGCACATGCAGGAGTGCATTCACTCATCTTTTACTTGCCATAAATAAAAATAGACTTCTCCATATAGCAAGAAATCCAAGGAAGATTATGTAAATTTAAAAAAAGCATTGGCAAAGGACAGTTGGAGACATTTACTTGTCCAGAGCATAAGTATGAAATTCTTAAGCATGAGATTAGTTCAGGAGATAATATTATTCGGACACAGTAGGCTCATGTGAACCCTGTAGGGTTTGATTCACAACAATAACCAGGTGTGAACCATATACTTCAGGTTTGCTTGAAGGCTCAAGTTCAATGAACTTCAGACTTCAAGGGTAAAATCTCATATGCAGACAGTCCTTGGGCATGTAAATAGGGAGTAAGCATGACGTCCAGAATAAATTTGGCAAGAATGCAGACTGAAGTCTGAGAATGCATCTGACCTTGCACCTAAAACTAGATTACTTTGGAGTGGGTTCAAGGTCTGAGTATTTTGCACAGCTGCAGTGTACAATTATATTAACAATAATGGAACGTAATATGAATTAAAACACACCCCATGCCAACACACTCATGAAAATAACAGATTAACAAATTCAATGTCCCTCCCCCCATCCTCAAAGAAATTGACATTTCTGTTTAATTGCATGAGCGGCATGTCATCACTATTCAGTGCCATTAAAAGCAAGGTTAAAAACTCACCAATTTGTTCAGCTTACGCCCACTGTGCAACTGGTTTGCCATAAAACATCTCCCCTATTAGCTGGGTTTTAGCTCCTGCTCACCAATAAGTAAAAACTCTTTACCAGATGTCTGCCTGCCATCGAGAGCAGCACTGTAAGGGGCATTGAGACAGTTTGTGACTTTTGACATGCGACAGGATGTAAGAAGGGAAATGTTTGGTTGGTTTTTTTTTTTGTTTTTGTTTTTTTTTTTTACAAATCTGTTTCCTTTCTCCAGTATAGCAACTGATGGCATATTTTGTGATATATTAAAAGACTTGATTTGACAAAAAGGTTACATGTCATCATAGCTGCTTTATATAAGAAAATATGTACCATTACTATTCAGTCACTAGTTCAGCCACAAGGAAGGGAATCACCTCCACCCAGTCTCGATTTCCCCCTGGCTGACGGCTTGAGCTAAATGGTACGGAGATTCCACATAGTACTCTAACCCTATCCAGATTGCCTGAGGTTATACTCAGCTCAGCAAGCTGGTTGGATATAACTGGGAACCCATTGATACGAGTATTTAAAGGCTGTTGGAGGGGCTCCAAGGTAAAGCTTGTCCATTAAGTCCACAGCAGGCAGGCACAAAACTAACTTTAGTGGAGCAAGACTGGGGAACATGAAATTAACAATTCTACAGAGCTTATGTTTTGATCACATTTTAGGGGAAGAGGCTGTGAACTCACCACGCCCTAATTAAAATGGACTGAAATGCAAATGACAGCATGGAAATGGAGGTACGAAAGAGGATGGAAATGGCTGGAAGGAATTCAAGGATTCTGGGGAGGAGGGGTGTATTTTTAAACTGGTAGTTGAAAAGAAGAAAGGTTAAAAAATAAAAAAAGAGGATGCAAGCTTCAAAGGAAGGAGATGTAGGTCTCTAAAGAGAGGGACAGAAAAGGCACATTAGAGGCCATCCACATTGCCAGGGCACAGGATAATCACTGGCCTTTCCACAGTTGACTGTCAGAGTAATAGTACAGACTGCTTGTATTAGCAGCTATTGAATGGGAAGGAAACACAGATTAACTTCAGAGATTTGGCTGACTGCTAATACTTATTTTTCTTTAGTGCTGTCTCTTAAGCCTCTGTCTTCTAGTGAATTTGCTATTTAATGGAGCTAGTTGGAACATTTTCAACAAAATGAAATCTCATCAAATTCTGTTGTCTAGTCAACATTAAAATGTTTTGCAGAGACGTATTGACTCCAATGAAGTTGTCAGGTGCAAAGGTGGAGGATGGGAGAGACTCTCTGTTACACTCTGCAGCCTGGTGGTTAGGGCACTGCCCTGGAATGTGGGAGACCCAGGTTCATCCCTACTCTGCCTGCTTCAGAGTGGGATAAAAAACCCTATATTCTGAATCAGACACTTGATGCTGGGACTCCCACATCCTAAGTCAGTGTCCTATCCACCAAGGCACGCACCCTCTTGCACTGAAAAGCTCAGGTTTTGATCTGAAAATGGATTTTTCAACACAATTCCATTTTTCTTTTCAAAAACATTCCAAAGGTTTTGGTTTCAATCCAATGCAGAACAAAAATAAATGCAGAAACCATGACAGCTGCCATGAAATTGAATTGTCGTTTTCCAGTCAGCTCTATTATTTAGAAATGCATTGTAGTTTGCTGTAATGAGTTACTAATTTGATATGTTGAAGAATTGCCATGCTCCATTCTTACAATGTTGGGATTTTAAATTCTGTTTCCAGAATGTTTTCTGTGTTTTCGATCCCCTGTGGAACCACCACACGTTTAAAAAGTGGTATAACGATTTCTGGGTCTTAGCTGTTTTTTCAATAAAACATCTGCTCAAAATGTTCTGAATGTCAAACTATGTTGGGAATGCTGGGTAGAATCCCAGAAATGGGTTTGCCAGAATTGTCAGACATAGTAAACTGTTTGCAAGTTAATTTAAAGAAAAGTCTAGTAAAAATGAAATTTTTTTTTCACAAGCCTGAATTGACTGTCCATCTTAATACTTGCATATGTTTCAAAACACTGTTCAAAGACACCTGATGGCCCTTTTTGGATAACTTACACTATTCTTGGGGGTCGGGGGAAGTTTGAATTGACTGTTCTTGGTGAAGCCCCAACTTAATTTTATACCACAGGAAATATTGTGTAATACTTACTTTAACTATTATTGTTGTTTATTTATACAGTCCTGTAATAAACTGACCTTCTCCCCAGCTCACAAATGACCCCTTGCCACATGCAGAGTCTCTTTCCAGAAATTTTGTTTTTCAAACTTAGTCAAAAGGTAACAAAAACTGAGCCCACACTGAGCTACAGCTCCCAAGGATTCCCCCTCCTGCACATTTCCTGCAGGAAGGACGGAGATGTATCTTCTATGTTCTGTTCACTGAGCACCGCCACTCAAAGGCTTCTTTTTGGACTTCCTCTTTCCCTAGCAGGTTCTCACTGCCTCCCCTCCCAGGGAACTTCCTGTTGCTTCTTCCCACACTTTAGCACTCCCCCTCCCCAATTTTCTCTCTCTAGTCCCAGGTGTCCAATCTTAAACCTAATTGGGGTCAGCAGACCCGTCACAGGTTCATTTGCCCTGCTCCCCCTTAAAGGGGCCAGCCAACCTGGGACAAGCACTATGGCTAAGATTGGTGATATACAAAACATAGACAAAGTTTCTTGGACTATGCTAACAGACAAACAGTCCAGTGTAGCTTTGCGCTTAATGAATCTTTCCAATGAATACTTTTACATATTAAAACTGGAAATTATATCAAAAGGGTAATCTTCAGATAACAAGGAGTAGTTATTTATTATGTAAAAATGTTCCCTTAATGAAAGCCACGTTAACTTTTTATTCTGTGGTATGTATCAGGGACACGTCTGTGTTTTAAGATGAACAGTACAGGGGTATAGAATCCCTGAACAGCTTCTTACCATTTCCAAACTGACTTCAGAAAGTGCACTGCCTTACCTCAGATGAAGTTGCCATACTAAAAACTAAATGGAGATATGAAATGAGAAAAAATCTATAAAATACTTACTTCATCATCACAGCTTATAGAACATCTTCCATCAAGAGACGGACACTGCAGGGGACACCAATAGGATATATATTTTACATCATTTTTTTATTTTTTATTCTGGTGGTTGTCTGAACTGACATTTTAAAGATGATAAGTACAAATTTAATCAAGAACAGTAGATAATCTAGAAAAGACCACAAAAGTAGGACTATATTGCATTAATTTAGTCCTGCATCAAGGGAGTTAATTCATGCTGTGCCAATTTCATTCGCTTATTCCAGTCTTTGCTGCCTCCTCTATAATGATACAGGGCCCTACATAGGCAAGGCTCCACTGGGACTTCAGTAGGAGTATTGTGTGAGTCAGGATTGTAAAATTGAGCCCATATTTCATAGAATACTTCAGAGATGATTATTCTCAGAAATAGTACAATCTCAATACATTCTCAAATTGGTCATGTAATCTCTTGATCCTTTTAAAGCTGGAAGAGATTATTTTGTTAAATAAATACACATTTTATACACAGTTTATTATTTATTAAAAATAAACTAGACAAAAATGATCCACTGAATACAGTTAGTCACTAGATCATTACTTCAGGTCACTTGAAGCTAGAGAGCAGATATACCATAAGCCCTGAAAAAGGGGCATAACTGTGCCACCCAAGAGAGACCAGGAACAAAATTGTGACTCAATCACAATATCTGATCCTTGGTTTCCCCTTTCCTCTGGGAAGGACTTAATCTGTGCCAGCCCTTTACCTGACACAGCTTACTTCTCCCCGAGCACCAACTGTGCTAGCTGGTATGTTTCAGGGACAGTGGACTCAAAGCTCCATCCATTCCTAGCCCACCTGCAGTGGAATGAGAGTAGCAGTCCCATTGAAACTGCTCCCAACACTGAACTGTAACCCACAGTTACATGCCCTACCCCTGCCTTAATTCCCTGCATGGGCATGATGGGACAGCACAGTAATAGCAATGCATTGGAAGCAACTGCGGGGGGAGGTGGGAAGGTCATTTGAAACCATATACAAAAATTTTGAGTGAAATCAGGTTTGTATTAAATATATTTATTCTTACTAAGTATCAGAGGGGTAGCCATGTTAGTCTGGATCTGTAAAAGCAGCAAAGAATCCTGTGGCACCTTATAGCCAGACGTTTTGGAGCATGAGCTTTCGTGGGTGAACACCCACTTCTTCAGATGCATGTGGTGGAAATATCCAGGGGCAGGTATATATATGCTAGCAAGCAAGCTAGAGATAACGAGGTCAGTTCAATCAGGGAGGATGAGGCCCCACAGGGGATAACTGACCTCATTATCTCTAGCTTGCTTGCTAGCATATATATACCTGCCCCTGGATATTTCCACCACATGCATCTGAAGAAGTGGGTATTCACCCACGAAAGCTCATGCTCCAAAACGTCTGTTAGTCTATAAGGTGCCACAGGATTCTTTGCTGCTTTTATTCTTACTGTTATCAAAATGCACTGATCAACCCAAAAGATACTTGAATACTGACAAGGTCATTCCTATTTTTCACGTCGTTGTTGTATTTTTTAATTTAATGTACCCTCAGGGTAATTGTTCATGGATCTTTAAGTTATACTTGGGAGGCTGGATCTGGGGAGCCTCTCCATTCATGACAATGAGTGCTGAATCAGTCCCATTTGTTTAGCCTCATGATCACCCTTTTGTGTTACAATGAATTGAAAAGTACATTAGAATAGCTTACAAACATTCATAGGAAATCTAGAACTGTTTGGCTAAATAGATCCAGAACATCATCACCTGTACAGTAAGAGAGTTGCTATGGTCTTATCTGCATAAGTAGTGTCTAATTGGAACATACCTGTCTACTGGCAGTCCAAAACTTCCGCTGGAAAAATTCAAGTTTCATCTGGATACCTACAGCTGGTACAAATTATAAATAAAAACAAGTTATTAAAATATTTTACATGGTTATTTCAAATGATTCATAGGGAAAATGCTGGTTAAACCTACTTGGAAAAAAATACCCCAGTGGTTAAATTTAAGAGATCCACATGGTCACATATTAAACCAGATTTATCTTTTGCTTAAGAAATCAAGATACTGAGGACACAACATAGTAGGAACTCAAATCAGGAGTTATTAAAATTGTATGCCCTTTACAGTTAAAATAAAGAAACTGAAAAGCAAGCACCAAAGCTATGGCAATTCTTTTTTTCTAGATTGATCCCATATCTCAATAATCCAATTCTGTTGCATGCTGGGAAAAAACATACCTATTCACTACTGACAGACCAGGAGGATAAGTAAAATTTAACTGCTGTGGAATTCTACACTACAGGAGAACCCTGCTGTGGGCTGAAGTCTTAAGTTGTCCAAAGTGAGCGAAAGGTGGCAGAAAGGTCATCTATAGATATTTGACCTATAGATATTTGGGTCAATTTTCTGAAAGTAAGCCTAAAGTGGAGTAAAAGAAATGAGGTAAAATGAGTGTGTCTAATTTAAAATATTGTTAGCTCAAGGGTTTCAAGACTCCTGATGAGGTTACCAATGGTAACAAGTTATAAACAACTTAAAAATGGTTTACTAAAACATTATAATGAAAAGCTTATATGCTTTTGGAAAGATATTATTAATATCTTCTTTTGTTAAAAGTTACAATTTTGAAGAAAATGGCAGAAATTACAGGACAGAAGGATTTAGGGATGCCTTACGTTGCATGAATACTTCAATTGCTCCTGTTGGCCATTGCAGAGAGGCTGATCTGCCCTGAGATCTGGCCCCTTCTGCTTCTGCGTCTGCTCCTGCTCCATGCTTGTGCACCCCTTTGTACTGGTGGTGTCTTCCCTATGGCTCCTTTATGCTAGTCTGGCCGATGCACAAGGGCCAATGCAAGAATGAACTGGCACCTCGCTGGGCATGCTGTAGCCTCAAATCCAATATAAAATTTCCCTGGACAGATCTTCCTGCAGGTCCTCCATAGGAGCTTCAGTTCTTGGAGCCTTGGTGACCAGACAGGGATTCCAGTAACGTCACTATCATTCATTATTGAAAAAAAAAAAATCTCCAAATTGTTTTGGAAACTCTAAGGAAACTTCATTCATTCATTTTTTTCTCTAAGACCTATGTTATGGACTGCTTTTAATCATATTTCCATTCTTCCATATCATCTTATTCAGACTGACAATTGGTATTTGTTTTCACAAATTCGCTGAAGATAAAATCATGAGCACATTTCATACTGTATTACCAAATATAAAAATGTATGATATGAAACTCAAAATATACTGCTACAATGGGATGTAAAATTAACAACAGAGAAACAATTTCATACTGTATTAGTGTAGAAAAAGTTCTATCCCTGCTGTGCTTCACATGCGATACTCAATGGCGCTCTCAGGGAGATCAACACCCTTACAAGTCCCATTAGGCACAAAACTGTGTCTTTAGATGTCTAAATACCTTTGAAAATCTGGCCCTGAGTCCTTTATATTTAGTAATAAATTTAATAGCCTATTTAACAGTTATTAAAGAGCACCTTCCATCAAAGGATCTCAAAGCACTTCACAAAAGTGGTTAAGAATATCCTCATTTTACTGATGGGAAAAATGAGACAAGTAAGATGAATGAGAGAATTCACACAGTCAGTGGCAGAATTCAGGATAGAGCATAGGTCTCCTGAGTCCAAGATGCTTGCTCTAACCATTAGATAACAATGCTGCCTTTCTTAAAAGAATGCAGATTTAAATGTAAAGTAGCTTGGGGTTCAAATATTTCATTATGAAGTTCTGGAAGGTTAAAGATCTGTGTACAGCCCAGAAAAATGTATTGGTTCCAAAATCTTTTTCAAGTATATTTGATTGTTCTTAGGGAATAAAATAATCTGACCAGAAAAAAAAATCCTGTGCTTGTCTCAGTGCTCTTGAAAAACACAGGGAAAATATATTTCCTCATACGAAGCCAGCAAAAATGCTTTAGTATTACCTCAGGGGTTGAATTTAAAATTATTATTCCATTCACAAGCATTGTTAATTCTTCTGAACATGAGTTCAGTCAAATAATTATAACCTGAAATGTAGGAAACATTCGTAATTGCCATTTACTATACTTTACATACAGGTGACTGTTCAAAGCACTGCATGTCAGGAAAAATGAATGCTAAGGAGTTATTCACTCAAAAAGCATATAAAACACTATGTAGACTTCCTAATGACATTGCACAAACCAGCATATAAACAATAAAAAAGGATAGGATTAAAATGTCATATTAGGATATACTCTCTTCAAAGAAAACTCCTATTGCTGCTTTCACCATAAAGTGTTAATGGGAGCTGTGTTTTCTCTTCTTGTCTTTCACCATAGAAATATATCATGTAGCACTTTGTTATTTAAAAACAAGTATAAGAAGGATTACAAAGCTTTCCTTGGGGGAATACTTCACAAGGGAAGTATGTAATCTGTTAGGCGTGATATTTAAAACTTTGCCACTTTGGACATCCTACGACCTCAACTAGCGCAGACTAAAATATGTGACATTTCAGTTTTACTTTCTTAAATAATACTGTACCTTAGAGATGAATGTTGCAGCCCTACTAAAAGCCAAATAGCTAAATGATCTGAACAGTGTTTAAAAAATCATAGAAGAACACCGGCGGAGTTACTAAAGCCCAACCCTACAGTCTTCACACAAGTGAAACTCCCACTGAAAATCATGGGAGTTTTACATGAGTGAGAGCAGGCCCAGCATTTCTGTCTGCTTTCTCCCCCTTCTAGTCTGTCCAAGAATACATTGAAATTCACAGAGCTGACACCAACAAAAACAAAACTGCAGCTGCCTGCCTTCTCTCATCTTCATAAAGAGAACATGCTCTAAGTTTTGCAGAAATTAGTCCTAGGATTTCAACTGTCTTTACACTCCAAAATTACACTGTGCAGTTCATTAAAATGTGCACATGAAATGTTTTACAGATGAGCTATTCATAATTATCTCATTACAGTTTCAAATTCTCTCTCATGTGGTAAGTAATTTATACCAGGCATTAGGATATGTTCAGTATAAATTCATCGTTGATTTAAGCACGGATATAGGCTGTGTATTTAACACTTGTCTACAAAGGTTTACTATGGAACTTGGGCATTTGTAAAATGTTATCACAGGGGAACAATATTGTGGTATATTATGAATTGCCCTTACACGTTTATTACAATTACATTAAAATGGTTTACAAGAATCAAAATTTCTTTTAAATAAATGTCGCTTTTCTAGGTACTAGGTATAAATGCCCCAATATATTTTTATGATCATTTTCTGATGTTTTAGAACGTTGATATCAGATTAGTTGAAGAAATGACTTTCTTGTATTTAGGCTGTGATCCAGGAACGCACTTAATCACATGCTTAACTTTAAGCATGTGAGTTGTTCTGCTGAATTCAATGGCCGCTCTTTTGCTGGACTGAGACCTCAGCTCTGAAAGGGGCAAGGTCCATGGTCATCCTTTTATCTTGTGAGAGTGAGTTCCATAGCTCCTATGAAAGCTCTGTCTTCCACACTCCCTCTAATGGTTGGCAGTTTCATTGTTCCAGTGCAAAGTAGCATTAAAGGGAGGTCATAGTCATGGAGGGAGAAGAATCATAGAATCACAGAATATTAGGGTTGGAAGGGACCTCAGGAGGTCATCTAGTCCAACTCCCTGCTCAAAGCAGGACCAACTAAATCATCCCAGCCAGGGCTTTGTCAAGCCTGACCTTAAAAACTTCCAAGGAAGGAGATTCTACCACCTCCCTAGGTAACCCATTCCAGTGCTTCACCACCCTCCTAGTGAAAATGTTTTTCCTAACAGCCAACCTAAACCTACCCCACTGCAACTTGAGACCATTACTCTTTGTTCTGTCATCTGCTACTACTGAGAACAGTATAGATCCATCCTTTTTGGAACCCCATTTCAGGTAGTTGAAAGCAGCTATCAAATCCCCCCTCATTCTTCTCTTCTGCAGACTAAACAATCCCAGTTCTCTCAGCCACTCCTTGTAAGTCATGTGCTTCAGCCTCCTAATCATTTTTGTTGCCCTCCGCTTGACTTTTTCCAATTTTTCCACATCCTTCTTGTAGTGTGGGGCCCAATGCTGAACACAGAACTCCAGATGAGGCCTCACCAATGTCGAATAGAGGGGAATGATCACATCCCTCAATCTGCTGGAAATGCTCCTACTTACACAGCCCAAAATGCCGTTAGCCTTCTTGACAACAAGGGCATATTGTTGACTCATATCCAGCTTCTCATCCACCGTAACCCTTAGGTCCTTTTCTGCAGAACTGCTGCCTAGCCACTCGGTCCCTAGTCTGTAGAAGTGCATGGGATTCTTCCGTCCCAAGTGCAGGACTCTGCACTTGTCCTTGTTGAACCTCATCAGACTTCTTTTGGCCCATTCCTCTAATTTGTCTAGGTCCCTTTGTATCCTATCCCTACCTTCCAGTGTATCTACCACTCCTCCCAGTTTAGTGTCCTCTGCAAACTTGCTGAGGGTGCAGTCCACACCATCCTCCAAATCATTAATGAAGATATTGAACAAATCCGGCCCCAGGACCAACCCTTGCGACACTCTGCTTGATATTAGCTGCCAACTAGACATGGAGCCATTGATCACTACCTGTTGAGCCTGATGATCTAGCCAGCTTTCTATCCACCTTATAGTCCATTCATCCAGCCCATACTTCTTTAACTTGCCAGTAAGAATACTGTGGAAGAGCGTATCAAAATAAATCTTTTAAGCAGCCATGAGCTGTCCCATGGAGGGCTTTGAATGTCAGGGGAGAAACCTTGAACTAGTCTTTCCAGTATACAACTCTAGGGTGATGTGTTCACAGTGACCTGCGTTGCAAGGCAGACAGGCTGCCCTACTTTTTAATCATTGGGAGAATTTTCAGGGCATCTGGTTTCCTCTCCAGATATAATGAATTGGAATGATCAATTCTGGAGATCAAGAATGTATGAATCACCTTAGCTATGTGTGTGTCCAATACATGGAGAGACAATCTTCTGGCCAGACACAGATGAAGTTGGCACGTTCTGCTATCATGACTATTTGGGCACTGAGGAGTCCAAAAGGGCTTATTGAACAATCTACGGGCAGAAATCTTCAATAGTGGGGCATATTATAAAACGGCATATTAAAAAGGAAATAACCTCTTCTGCTAATATTTCTACCATCTTGCCAGGATTCAGCCTCAGCCAGCTGCTCTATATCTAGATACTGACTGCTGGTTAGGTCTTCAGAAAGCTAGGAGACTTAACATTTAGGAGATGTAGAGCTGGGCACTGACCGTGGTCCTTCAGCCCATGTATCTCACGGTGCAGTCCCCCCTCACACTATTATTGTCTGCTTATCGATAACAAAGTTGAGCCTTAGTCTTCAAAATATGAGAAAAGGGTAAAATCAAGACAAGGTAAAAACTAATCCACTGCTGTGAGTTTCCTCTCATAACAATCTCTTTAAACAAATCGAGAAAACCTGTACTAGGGGAGTAGCAACTGTTCCTCAGGTCAGATCAATGTTCTCAAATGAAATGCTACTGAGGGTACACCATGGCATCAGCTGTGGCTGTAGCACTGAAACAGCTGAATAATAGGAGAGATGAGATTGAGTCCTGCTTTTCCTTCTGTACTAAGTGCACAATTAAAAGATAGCTGGTGCTAAAGAAGCCACATTGGGTAGCACTCCCTGTGGGGTTCATTACACTCCTGTCCAACCTATGTGAATTATACGCTACTTGAGAAAAGTAAAGAACATAATCTGTTAGCCACTAAGCAAAGGTGGCTTTGGCTATGGATTCTTAGGAGCCCAACTGCAGGGCCGCTTGGGGGGGGGAGGGGCAACTGGGGCAATTTGCCCCAGGCCCCGCAGGGGCCCTGAGAGTTTTTCGTGGCTCCTGGAGCGGAGCCCTTCACTTGCTCTGGGGGCCCCGGAAAACTCTCGCGGGGCCCAGGCCCCCGGAGGTTCTTCTGCTCCAAGTCTTCGGCAGCAATTCAGCAGCGTGGGGTTCTCCGCTCTGGGACCCGCTGCTGAAGTGCTGGGTCTTCAGCGGCAATTCGGCAGTAGGGGGCTCCTTCTGCTCCGGGATCCGCCGCCGAAGTGCCCTGAAGACCTGCAGTGGAGGGTCCTTCCGCCCCGGGACCTGCCGCTGATGTGCCGGGTCTTCGGCGGCAATTCGCCGAAGACCCCAGGTCCCCTGAATCCTCTGGGCGGCCCTGCCCAACTGAACATTGTTTTGTGTCCCCAAAACACCACATAGGCTAGAACAGAGAAGAATGCAGAGATATAAGTGCCACATTGATGACATTACATTATGCCGTCCTGCTACAGTATTGTGTTAATGCGATGGCGCTGTGTCCCGACACAAATGCTGGTATTACAGGTCATGCCCGGATGGCTCTGTTCAGTGATGAAGTGACTCTCCAGATGTTGAAGGCTGAATACTTCTCTATGTGATTCATTTGACAGAGTACAGCATTAAAAGAGATTAATGGCATCATGAGTTACAATAACAAGTGAAGTTAAAAGTGAAGGGATAGTTTGAAACTCAAGGCATGTCCATATTGTGAATATTTGTACTGGACCAGGCAAATCCCTAGTGTAGTTGTGCTGCACTGGTGTAAAACAGGGCTTGCAGCGGTATAGTTTACTGTAATTTATGCCAGTCGAGCAAATCTACATTGCTAGTTTGCACAAATTGATATTGTGCAGCACATTACAGGAGCATAGGGGGCCCAATTAATCATTGCTCTGTATCTTGTGTACTTATTTACTACCACTCTTGTCTAGAAGCATTTTACACTTACGCTGCACAAGGTGGAGGACTCAGCAAATCAGACCCAGGAAGTTACATGGAAAATTTTTCACCTGAAGTGAGTTACTCTCATTACCACTTGTGAGCGATGAGGTCATCCTCCAGTGTCCCACAAATATGAAGTCTGAGTTTCAGCACAGCAATACGGTGCTGAATTTATATAATCCAAACATTTGATACCATATGAAACAATAATTTGCAGTCAACTTACTAGCAAGACTAACAAATAGCCTTTGAAAGCAGCTAAGGAGAATAGGCAATATTAACTCCATGGAAAGCCTTTTTTTCTTTTGACAAAGCTGTCCATATTCCCCAGTGCACAGGCTATGAAATAACAGATGGTAGGTACCTACAGTTTAAAATTCAGTTTCAAGAAGGCAGTTGCTATTCTGCCTTTTCAACTGTGCATCATAATCTAGTCTGTCATTTTAAAGCACAAATATGAGAACATAAGGGCTAATGTGCTTGTTTAAAGGATCAAAATGCAAAATACTGAACGTGATTAATCACTCAGGACTCATTTAGGCTGCTCAGTCCAAATACTTAGTTACTGACCATTTGCAATGCAATTGCATGAAAAATTTTGCTTCACTTCATTTGCGAATGGATTCACTTGCATGTGTATATTTGTCAGTACAGGTACATTATATTTAAATAATAGATGGGTTAAAGGCATCACTGAGGGAATAATTCTACTGAAAGGAGAGGGTGGATGGTTTATAATATCACCTTTGTAGCCCTTTGGTTCCTTTCCTTTTTCAATTATATTGGAACTCCACGCTGCTTTTAAGTTTCGAAACATACATATATGGTGGCCAGACAGCAAGTGTGAAAAATTGAGATGGCTAATAATCTTATAAAATAGATACATTACAGAATGGTTTGGTTGATAAGACACTGTACTGACACTTCAAGACTTGGTTCAATTCCTGGTTCAGCCACAGACTTCCTGTGTAACTATGGACAAGTCAATTCATCTGCCTTGTGCCTCCGTTTCCCAGCTGGGGATACAACTTCCCTATTCACAGGGGTGCTCTGAGGATAAAATATATTATTGATGGGGAGGTGTTCAAATATTACAGTGATGAGGGACATATGTATCTAGAAAGACAGAGAGAAAACAAATAACCCCTCACAATGGACCAGCATTTCTCACACTATACGGGTAAAACCTATGTTTGAAAACATGGTCAGCAAACACAAAAAGCAAATTTTTAGCCAGATAAGGAAAATGTTGTAGCTCTGTAACCCTTTCATCAGCAAATAACCTCTTCTTTGTCCACTGGTGCATGCTGAAATTACAGGAATTCCCACACTGAAAATACAGGGCCTGCCTCCTCCTGTAAAACAAGCAAGGGCAGCCAGACTGGGCAGTTCTATGAGAGGGGAAAAGTGGCAGCATTGTAACGCTTTCTACAAGCCAGGCTGGGGTCCTGTAGGTTTTTTGAGGGGGAGCTTGGGTCAAAAGTGGCAATGCCAAAAATCATCTTCACTCTCTGGGCTATCCAAATGGGAGTGAATGATACTTTGAAGTTAAAGCTGCACTGACTCCCACACAGCATCCTCTACAGATCTACTGTGAAGCTGTGAGGGACAGCATCCAATGGAAGGATCAGAGACCGTCCACAAAACATCCTGGAAGAGCCAGCCACTCACATGGAGACTCTGGGACCAGCAGAGATGGAAGCAGAGTTCCACACAGCAGCCTGGGTTCAACAAATGTGGAAGCCCATGTTTCTTGCTCTACTCCCGACTCTCCTCCTCTGAAGATACCATTAGAAAGTGAATGCTGTGGAATATTTAGTACCTGTCTCCCCTCTTTCCACAGAGAATACAATACAGCCCATGATGAGTGATCTTTTCATGCCAGATTCTTTTTATTTAACAAATAACCTTTATGACAGACTGAGGAGTAGTTTAGTTGTCTAATCCATAGGTACTGGAACTAGGGTGCTTAAAGTGGTTTCCATTATATACGGTTTGGGTCAATGACTCTTGCACTCTCATTATAAAAATGGTTCCAGCACCCCTGGCCAAATCTGGAATTTAGAAGATTTACAGAATTTTAGGGTAGTTTTATATTGATGTTCAGGCCCTCACCTTTCTTCCTCTGCTAACAATTACTTTAAATTAAATTTAATTCTACTCCAAAGTCAGAAATGTTGGAGTCATATCTTAACCAGAACTTAGTTTGCCACCCTCCTTTCCTTTTCCTATCAGCCTGCCCATCATTCTTACTAAGCCCTTGTTTCTGATGGCTCTTAGCCATGATTTTACCATTTCTGTCTTGACTACTACAATTCTCTCCATTATAATCTTCCTAAATCAGTAGTGTGTAAATGTGAACTATTCCAGAATACTGTAATTATGCTACTGTCTCTGCAAACAAGGAAATAGCACCTCATTTCACAGGCTACAACATGAACTATCTCAGATTAGGTTCAAAGCTGTTCTCTTAAGTACCCTGGGTTTTCAGATTAGCCAAGGACCAAATAGCCATAGAAACTGGACAATCACCTCACACCAGAGATGATTTCTGAGGTATATTGTGAAGTAGCGTGTTCTGTAACTGCCTACAGTGTGTCTGCATTGTAGATTAAAGGAGTACTTACATCTCCAGAGCTGAAAGTCTAACACTTTTCGCCAGTGCTAAATTCACCCCAAAACATGTATTTGACATATCCTGTAATGAGGACTTAAAGAGGATCGTACACCCAAAAGTCTCTTAATTCCAATAACTTTTAAACAACAAATACATATTTCAGTCATGGCATTATGTAACATAAGCATGTTCTAGTGTCCTCTACTGTAGCTATCTCCTGAGATAAAGTAATTAAGAACATAAGAATGGCAATACTGGGTCAGACCAAAGGTCCATCCAGTCCAGTATCCTGCAATCCATCTCCACCCTCTGACAAACAGAGCCTAGGGACACCATTCCTTACCCATTCTTCTTTCATCACCTAAGGAAGTATTAAAAATTATGAGTTAGCACTGATATACTATTAATTGTTACATTTATAATTACTGAATGATAAAAAAAGAAAAATGGCCAATGATTGTACCAAACTATTTATTCCTTTCCTGTCTGAAGTACTTGTATGCACCTTTCTTAGAGCACAATGCAATACCTTTCCCTGTAAGAATAAAAAATTATCATTTATGAATTTGGACAGAGTGTCGGCGGTATCGGTAAACAATGTCTTCCAAAATGTGCAATTTTCTGTATTCAGTGCAGATTTTCAATACATTTTCTGATGGCTTCTCCAACATGAAGATTTTTTTAAATGGAGCGTTTTAATTACAAATGTCAGCACTGACATTATTCCATTGGAGACGTCACAATTACACAGGACAAGTTAATAACGAAAGCAGCAGGCGAAGAAGGGGAAGTAGCTCTTTGTCTGCAAAAAGCACCTTATGTATTAGCTGCATCTGCACATTATAATGAGACTCTCCTAGAGTTAAACTAATATATATAATCAATTGGTCCTTTGGCATGTTCAGAGTTTAAGGAATATTATAAATATTGCTTCATCATGTTGAAGTATGCCAGATCCAAACCAAGCCAGGAAGCTACCTAGACTATACAGGATAGTGCCATTGATCCCAAGTTGTTTCATGTTTATTCCTATTTGCTTCTCTCAGTTAAAAAGTGTAACGTCTGCTTGTTTGTTTGTGGCTTCTTTCTTGATAAAATGAGATAATGTTAAACGACACTGATTCATAACTGAAGGGACACTATCAACCTGGTGTAGGTCCCCAAATGTATCTCTTTTATAAGAGGAAAGTATATGCTCCCTTATCTATATTTATATCTATGTCTAGAACATATCTGAATATCAAATCAATATTGTATCTGTATGCGCACACACACACACACCTCCTGCCTCAGCCTGAACAATGGAGTCGCTATCAGTTCTTATTTTGTCCATAAAATAACCTAATGTTAACCTGTAAACAAACTTAAAATAAAAATATTTTTGTAAATATTCAATTACATGCAGGTGCATACACACATATTGAAATAGTTTCTGGTTAAAATGTTTTTGGGTTCTTAACGGTATTAAAAATTGTTCCACTATTACCGATACCTTAATTAAACTGTTTTAGACACAAACTTTTGGCAACATTGCACACATATCGAAGGTTGCAAATATAATTAATGATGCCCCGACCGCTTGGTAGAGTGCTCACACATAGTTTGCTAAAGACCAAGATGTCACAAGACAGCTCCCTTGTGGGAGCTAGGGAGATGCCAGGTATAAATGAGTTAATGCTCGTGAGTGGCGACAGTGGAAAGCTGAAGTTCTGTACAATTCTCTAAGTGAACCTTGAAGCTGCAGCCCCTCCTCCTAGAAGATTTTTGCAATTAGGGGTGGGGTCAGTTGTTCTGGCTGGGGGACTCCAAAGATAGAAGGAAGGCTGTGCCAACTGGCATCTCCTGGAGGCCAAAGGAAAGCAGAAAGAAAGACGAGCATAGGCACTTGATGGGAGGCAGTACAGAAAGGGGAACAGAATGATGATCCTTGGAGGCCTAAGTTCATTGAAACTCAAACCACCAGGGAAAGCTGAAAGGCCTTGGTTTGCAGCCAAGCCTTGACAAGCTGAATTGTGGAGCTCAGTCTGTGAAAACCACCACTAACCAGACCCTCTGACTCCTTGACACACATCTTCCTTCTGAAGGACTAATGAAGCAGCAGCAAGAAGAAACATGAAAAGAAAAGAAAATAAATTGAGTGAATACATGAAAAATACATAGATGCTCCTGACTGAAAATACATAGTATTTCAAGCAGGCTTTAGTGAGATGCTTGGAAGAAAACAGGTATCTGTAAATTACCATTTTGACAGTCAGACTATATTTCAAACTTTACAAGGTTGCAGTTGATATGCTGCCAATATTTTAACAAAAGGCTCCCACAAAAAATGTTCTCCTTTACCCTGTGATAAGCCTTGTGTATGAGGGGTGAAACTCAGGGGAGGCACTCGAAAATCCATTTGTTGTTTTCCCATTTCAACATAAAAAAAGCTCTCTCATAACCAAGGAGGGAGGTAACCTCTCGGCAAACTTACTTCACTGGAAAGATACACAGCTTGTTCCTGAAAAATATAATGAGTGCATCAATAGTGCAATGCAGCATTTTTTCCTGTGTAATTTGAAGGTGGGACACAGGATGGGATGAAAATGTGTCTGGTGTCTGTAGAATACTCCAGTAGATTTTTAGAAAACACCTGACACCTAAAGTAATTTCGTTCATTTCATTTCCAAAAAGGTGTCCCGTGGTAGTATTTTTATGAGTCTCAGGAATGATATACAGGTATCCAGAGAGGGAGCAAACTCCATCTGAGGCAGGAAAACTGTTCTGGTGGCAGAATTTTTACAAGGAATTCCTATGAGCCTTTAGGAGCCCTCCCTCCAGCACACCTCCCTAGAAGGTACCTGTTCTGAAGGATATTTCTTAACTCTGATGACAAAGGAAATATGTAAAGATGGAAACCTGACTGTACTATGACTAAAATAAAGAAAATTTTATTTTAATAACTCTCTAACCATTTTATAGTTTTATAGCGTTTGCTCAATCACTTTTTGGCAATATTCAACCTCATGCCATGACTGGAACAAAAGAATAATACATTTATAAATCTTAAGGGAGGCGTCATGAAATGTCATGTACTTAAAAAAAAATTCCATTTACTCTACTTGTTACAATTAAGGTTTTAATCTTACTAGTTGTTAGTGTGGCTTAGTTGGTATTCCTTTCACCTCTGGGCCAAAGGGTCGTGGTTTGAAGTTTCTAATTAGTGAACCTCAAGAGGCTCAGAGTTCCAATAAACAGCCACAAGTTGTGATCCTTATCTGAACCCTTTGAGTCTGTGACTCCACCCTTCCATGAGACTCTTCCACAGTTAGTCTCAACTGAAATGCAGCAAGAACAATCCTTCTTGCAACAATTCCCTTCCTCTAGTTCCAGTCCTGGTCACCAACTGGGTTCAAAACCACTGATCTACAGATTCCATAATCTCAAGAAAGACTGATTACAGAAATGAGTGCAGCTTCTCTGACTCCTATTTCCAAATAGGTTGATCCATTCCCTAGTTCAAGTTTTAATGCTAGAACTGTGGCTCATGCCCAATCCTGACACAACAGTGCAGTGCTGGGCAGGTCCTGCACTGTTAGGGATGGCATTCTTTAGATGCTACTGAAGAAAAGATCTCTCTCTTCCTGGTGACTAACAGTTACAGATTCCTTATAGATCTGTGCTTGGTTTTGTGGAGCCCTACATGGAATAAACTTTTGGGTTTACATCCAATTTTTCCCATGTGCGACTAGGTCCCTCCCCTCTTCCCCGTTTCTCCTTACCCATGGAACACAACCTGGCTGCCTCCTTCATTCCTGCCTGCAACTTCCCTGTGTTTCAATGACCTCATCCCTCTCATCTGTTTGTTTGTACATCCATAGATTGGGAAGCAAGGAGATGGGGCAGAAAAGCAGGGTTCTAAGCAGGGAAAGAGTGGGAACAGATAAGGAATTCAATTTCTGCTGCATCCTGGTGGTTTCAGTTATACTGTACCACAGACTGGTAACAATACTCCATCTAGCATGATGGGTGTATGCATCTAGTGCCAGGTCCTTGGAAGCATGAGACTCTATTGGTCCGACAGGCCTAAGATGAACACTAGAGAAAATCTCTGTGTCCAGGTCAAAATTCCTTTATTCATCATCACTTGAAAACCAACATTCAAAAGTATGTGTCTGATCTGTTACTGAACAGATAATAGTTGCCATGTTCCTCTACATATTCCCTGTGCTATACCACTACACCAGGGGTCTGCAACCTTTCAGAAGTGGTGTGCTGAGTCTTCATTTATTCACTCTGATTTAAGGTTTCGTATGCCAGTAATACATTTTAATGTTTTTAGAAGGTCTCTTTTGAAGTCTATAATATATAATCAAACTATTGTTGTATGTAAAGTAAATAAGGTTTTTAAAATGTTTAAGAAGCTTCATTTAAAATTAAATTAAAATGCAGAGGCCCCTGGACTTGTGGCCAGGACCCAGGCAGTGTGAGTGCCACTGATAATCAGCTTGAGTGCCGTCTTCGGCACCCGTGCCATAGGTTGCCTACCCCTGCACTACACTATAAATTGCTTCAGGTTACCATGACTATAAGTGATATTATATAAAGTCAAGTTCTATTTTATTGTATTTTCTACATAAAAGTATCTGATTACATGAGCATAACTTGCTAACTTTTCAATAGTATGTACCTCTCTGCTAAATATTTTTGAACTAAAATAATTATTTTCAGTAAGGACCAAATATAACTTGGTCTTTTCTGGTTTTGGTGGGGTTTTTTGGGTTTTTTTGGGGGGTTTTTTGGACAATATGAATTAGTTTAAGCACATTGTGGTAATCTACAGATTTAGGAACTCTTTTTAGAAGTGTGTATGCACAAAAGAGCTGGTGCATCCCTTGGGGATTTTGTGGGTACTCGTACCTTTGTGTGCACGCAACTCTGATGTGCATGGTCACTTCAGGCATTCTGTGTATGCAATTCTGGAGCAAGCAAAAGTGTGCATGCACTTCTTTAAAAAAAATCTGTACTTTAATTTTTGTACCTCAACTAATTTTAGTAGGAGAGAAAAAATTCAAAAAACATGGACAGTAATAGGTAATCTCCATAAATGGCATTTGCTCTAAAAGCAGCTTTAACTGCCTGTTATCCACTCCTTTGTTTCCTATTTGCACAGAAAATGCAGTTTTCTTTAGTCTGTACATGGAAGAGAACAGAGTAACATGTTTGTTCAATGTAAGCATAAGGTACTTACTACCTTGGCTACGAGCCAACTATTCTGAAGTACCCTGAATTGTAGGTTTAAGCCATGTTGAAACAAGAAGTCATTAAACAAATACTGGATTCTTCTGTACTGAAATGCAGGACTTTCTTCTTGTCATTATCCTCCCTCTCATTTTATCTACTTAAAAGAAAAAAAGGGAATTCTTTCAAAAAATTTCAGTAGTTTGTGTGTTTACTCTTTCTCAATATAGCAATTACAGGCATGCCTGGTGAGAACTTATCAAAATGTATTTCAGAAGATTGATTCATATTAATTATACATCCATTTCCATATTTTAAGTTGTTCAGTCTCATTCCATGAGAACACTCTTCCATTAGCCTTTTGAAATCTAATCAGGAAAGGCAAAATTAAACTTGGGGCCAAATGCTGTATCTGGATGCTCATGCAATCCTTATTGATTTTACTGGGACTTACACATATATTTACGAGAAGAATTTAACCCTTGAGTCCCCTCTCTTATATCAAAAAAGCCAAATGTGTGAATTAGGAAACCAATCTGGACAGGTACTGAGCACCTTGCAGATAGGGTGCTTGGGATGGAGAGACAGCCTTCATTTGATTTTGCTATCTTGCATTATTTCATCTTCCAGTCGGAATGCTATTCAAATGTAGAGCTGAGCAGAAACAACTGATTTTTTCAGTTCGTTGGCTGAACAGCAAAAAATGGATTTTGTTTTGGGGCAACCTAAAACAAAAATTGTACTAATTTTTCACCAAACCAAAAAAGTAAAAACTGTTTGGGGTCAAACAAAACCTTCAGTTTGAACCAAAACAAATTTTTCATTTAATTTTCAACTTTTAACCCTTTTAAATTTTTTTTAAATGAAATTGAAGTAAATTTTGACTTGAAAAGTTGATTTGAACAAAAAAAATTCATTTTGAAAATATCAGAATGAAACATTTTGATTTTTTTTCCTGAATTTTGCAGGGGTTTATGACTGGAATTTGCAAAACATTTCAGTCAACCCCATCTACATTTGTCAACAAAAAAATTGCATCTAAAAATTTCAACCAGTTTTACTCAAATGTTGTTCTGTCTGTCTTCTGGTAGCCTTTTAGGTCCTTATGCATTAAGGCATAATTTTGTTTTATGATTTGTATATTACTTTATCTAAATAATAAAAATATTACAACTTTTTAAAAAATAGACTACACACTAAAAACAGTAAAAATAATAGTATTGATATTTAACATATATAATGGTTTAACCAGTTCAAAGTGCTGTATAAACATTAACTAATTAATTCTCACTACCCCTTGCGAGGTAGGTAAGCACTATGCACTTAAGCATATGCCTAATTTTGAGCATATTAGTTGTCCCAGGAAAGTCAATGGAACTATTCACATGCTTCAAGACAGGCATGTGCTTAAGTGCTTTGCTAGACTGGTGTCTAAATTCCCTCTCCTAGGATATAAAGAACAAACCTTACCCCTGAGATAAGGGTGAACCTAAAGGGGTCAGATAGGAAGAGGCCAAGGAAAGAAGCAGCAACTAAGTGAATTGAGAAGCATGTGGCAGCTGGGGCAAGTGAGGGAAGATAGATTGTTGATTTATTAGACTCTCTAATACTCCAGAAGATGTTTATTT
Organism: Gopherus flavomarginatus; assembly: GCF_025201925.1. Classification (NCBI taxonomy): domain Eukaryota; kingdom Metazoa; phylum Chordata; order Testudines; family Testudinidae; genus Gopherus; species Gopherus flavomarginatus. Next base: position 27,388,448 of record NC_066622.1, read on the forward strand.
GGACTTTGTGACATGGCTGGAGGGCCAAACCACTGAAGACCCAACAAGATCAATTGGCAGCCTATCGGGGACAAAAGGGGCAAGAAAGGGCACGACCCGCTGCTTGAAGGTGCTCAAGAGGTGAGTGTCCCATTACAGTAACATTTTCAAAAAATGCCTCAGTGATTTAGGAGCTTAATTCCCATTTTAAAAAATTAGGTAGGCACTTAGAGGCCTAAATACTATTGGCTTTTAATGAGAGTTAGGTTTCTAAGGGCCAGATTTTTAAAAAGGTAGTTAGGTCCCTAAAGATGATAGATTCTTAGTGAGATTTTCAAAAGCACATAGGTGCCTAACCCATCCTGAAACTGATGAAATTTAGGTGATTAAGACCCAGATTTTTAAACGTATTTAGGCATTGCTGCACTTAGTGTTTCAATGCTTAACTGAGTTAGGAGCCTAAATCTCATTTTCGAAGAGATTCAGGCACTTATGCACCTAATTCTCTTTGAAAATCTGGGCCTAAGTGCTTTTCCACTAGGTGCTTATCTGTTTTTTAGGCACCCTAAATATTTTGAAAAAATTGGCCCTAAGTGCCTAAATACTTGGAAAATGGGATTTAGGCACTTCAATTACTTAGGTGCTTTTGAGAAATGTCCCCATTTCCCCCAAAATTTTGAATTATTTTCTAAAATGTTCAGTTTATTAACATTTCCATTCAGAATCTTTAATTAATCATAATAATGAATAAGGAGAACACTGCATTTCTTGTTATCTTTCAGATGTAGATATCAGAGTGCTTTACCAATATTAACTAACCCTCACATCACATCTATGAGATAAGTATGGTTTTTCTTCCTCCCTATTAAATGGAACTTCTTAGCGCCAGAAAAAATGAATAGAAACTAAGCTGTAAACCACTGAACACTAGTTTTCTTCTGTTTCACTAAAAACAAAGGAAATAAAATAAAGTATTAACTTGGGTAAAACATTTTTAGGGATTTAATTTTATTCTGGTCTTAAATCATTTTTATAATAAAAAATGGTAAAATGAGAGTAGATGGAAAAATAGGAGGATTACATACAAAACTCTTTGCTTGAGCCAACAAAGGAGTTAGAAAATGGTGTCTATAAGGAGTTCTGCTTCGAAGACATAATTTCTGCATATGTAAGGATATGCTTACAGGGTGCTGACTTCATAGCTGAGATTCTTTTTCATTTAATTCACTTATATTAGATTATGGTACTGATTATGATCATATCCACAAATCAGTATTTTAACAGAGTTTCCATGGGAACACTATATGTCCCTGTTTTTTAACTTTGTAGACAAGGCTATGCCTGTTTAACAAGTTGAACTAGTTTGATGAGGACAACATGTTTTGTTTCAGTTACATTAACTGAGGCCAATATTTCCTAATTGCATTACCAGGAGAAACATTTACAGAAGTTCTTCTTTGTGGAAAACCTTCTGCAGTCCAGAGTTTGAGTCATTTTAATCACTGAAGAACAGGAAACATCAGCACTGCCATTTCTTATCAAACTGAAAATGTGTTAACTGTTCTTAAATCCATAAAATTTAATCCTTTATTAAATGACAAAATTAGTCCTGTTTTCTAGTCTTCAGATGTAAGAAAAGCTTCCCACAGCATCTGGATTTCTGAGAAATTCCTATCAGAGAACACATGCTTATGAAGCTAGGGTGATCTGAGGCTAAAACAGTGGACTGGGCATCAGGAGACATGGTTTTCATTCCTGGCTCTTCCCCTATGTCACTTTGAGCAAGCCTCTCTGCCTCATCATTATCCCCATTTCACTAATGGGGAAACTATTTCACTTGCTTTGCAAAGGGCTCTGAGGTCTATGAATGCAAAAAATGCAAGCATTATGAACAATATGTTGTTACAAAGTACATTAGGACCTAATCTTGGAACACTTATTCAACCTCCAGTCAATCTTATAACTTGCATAAGCAAGCACTATCCATCTGAGAAAAATATGGCAGGAGCGAGCCTACAAAAGGCAAGACATAGCCTGGACTGTCCCTGCAGACTTCAACAGAAGCAAGTCTTCAGAAAATACTGAGATAATTTTCTTTTAAAATACATAAATACTGTTTATAAAATAAGAATTTCAACAAAGCACACACCCATCAACTTTTAACTTATACAGTCTACAACTAAGAGAAGTAATCTATATATCAAGAATTTTTAAAAATACTGAACTTTAAAAAAATCACAAGATGAGGATTTTACTGACTCTAGTAGATGTTCCCCATCAGCATAAAAAAAATGCCCAAAAGAACATGGAAGCTTTGTGGAAGCTTAATTAAAAAAATCAGCAAGGAATAGTTTAACAACATTAGTTCTATGGCAGTAATTTGAACGGAGTAAGCTGTGTTTTAATTCACTAAAGTATATTGTACTTCAGAGAAGCAGGCTGCATTTGTTTAAAGACAGTCTCTATCCACACTTCCTATTTTTCAGAAGTCCTCTATTGAGAATAATGATAAAACACAGGATATGTTTGGATGACCCCATTAGGATATCTTAAAGACAGTTGTCATTTTGATGTGCTCAGTATGTTTAATGTACTCTAATATTTCACAAACCAGTATTTTCTCACTGATCCTCTTTGGAAAGAAAATATTTTTACATTTAAATTAGCAGGAAAAATGGCTTTCAGTCAATATTCAAAATAAAGAAAACTGAGTGTGATAATCAAATTACAGAACAGAGTCAAACAACAAAAATACAGGAAAATGCCCCAAACATTACAAAAACTACTGCCCCACCAAAGAACTTATATCTAGGGTCAGCTGCACGGTCTGATTGATCAGGACACACTGGAGAATGGAGAAAGATAAGTGAATGTTGCAGCATGCTGCAATTTTTATTAACTTTAATATTAAAGGGCTATGAGGTTGATCACTCCCCCACAAACTCCAAGGCACTAGGTCTAGCCTGGTGTTCAGTGGCCTCAAGCTATACAACTAAGGAATGAGAGTTAGGTCTGTTAGCCAAACCCCAGTACTGAATTCATGATTCAAACCACTGCTGAATCCCACCAGTTTCTCCCTTCTCCTGTCTGAGATTTTATCATGAGCACTGTGATAATTGGTGGGTTTTTTAAAGCCTCATTTTCTGGAATCATGTTATTTCATGAAAATCTCAGCTTTCATTTAAATGGGGTGTGTGTGTGTGGGGGGAGAATGTAAGTTCCCAGCTATCATGTGAACCCTAAAGGCTCAAAACACAGAAGCATATATATATAATCACCATTTTATAAAATCACAATTTTTAAGCCAAACATGATTCCCGGGGTCTGATTCATGATTTTTAATGCTTGGGCTTGGCATACTCGATGTAGTTCAGTCTGAGAAGATTTTCCTTACTGAACAGGCTAACAATATCCACCTGCCCCTCTGATGAAAGAGAAAAAAACCACTGGACACCTTCCCAATGTTAACCCCGAGGGCAAAATTCCTTCCTGACCCCAAAAGGTGAACTGGACACCTGCAACAAGCCCAGACACTGAGGTCTGACAGTTGCATCATCTGTAGGACATGGCAGCTTTCAGAAGCAAGAGTGAATGCTACATGCCCAGGAATGTTTAAACACAGAGGATTTTGTGGGCGGGGGGGGGGAGCCAATCAGTCTCCTCTACTCTTCAAGTGGACATTGGGTGCCCTGGGGATGCTGGGACATTGCTACACCCTGCCCCTGCTTAAACATGATTAATACACGTGTTTGCAGTAGGTGAAAAAGGAGCCCTGGTGTCAGAAGGCAGAGCCTCCCTCCAACCAGGAACTCAGGGGTGGTCATCCCCCTATTGGCCCAATCCATAAGATAGTCAGGTGTCTGCCTGGTCGAAAGGGAAGACTCGAGTCACTGGGCTGTTAGAAGTCTAGTTGGTGGCGCAGCGGGGCTAAGGCAGACTCCCTGCCTGATCTCCCCATGGCTCTCATAAGCAGTGGCATGTATCCCCTCTGGCTCTGCACGCTGCCCCTACACAAAGTGCAGGCCCTGAAGCTCCCATTGTCTGGATACTACAGCCAATGGGAGCTGTGAGGTGGTGCCTGCGGATGGGGCAGCACACAGAGCTGCCTGGCTGCACCTCTGTGTAGGAGCTGGAGGGGGATACATACCACTGCTTCCGGGAGTGGCTTGAGGTAAGCGCCAACTGAAGCCTGCACCCCAGAATCCCTTTTGCATCCCAACCTCCTGCCCCAGCCCTGATCCCCCTCCCTCCCTCCGAACCCATTGCTCCCAGTCCAGAGCACCTTCCTGCACCTCAAACTCCTCATCCCCAGCCCCACCCGAGTCTGCACTCCCAGCTTGAGACCTCACACACTCCTGTACCTCAACCCAGAGCCCCCTCCCACTCTCCAAACCCTTCATCCCCAGCCTGGAGCCCCTCCTGCTCCCCAAACCAATCATTCCCCAGCCCCACCCCAGAGCCCACACCGCCAGCCGGAACCCTTATGGCCCCTGCCTGGATCCCAACCCCCTGCCCCAGCCCTGATCCCCTCCCTCCTTCCAACTCCCTCAGTCCCAGACTGAAGCCCCTCCTGCACCCCAAATCCCTCATCCATGGCCACATCCCAGAGCCCACACCCCCAGCCGGAGCCCTCACTCCCCCTAACCTCCTATCCCATCATGGTGGAAATGAGCGACAGAAGGAGCGAGGATGGAGTGAGTGGGCAGTGGGGCTTCAGAGAAGGGGCAGGGCTTTGGAGAAGGGGCAGGGCATGGGGTGTTCAGTTTTGTGCGAGTGGAAAGTTGGCAACTCAAGCAATCCTGCACCTCTAAGATGGGCAGAGGCATTCTCACTAAGAGTCACAATTCTTACTCAAGATCCAGTGTTTGAAATCTTTGCCTGCTCTGTTTTGCTCAGCATTTCTTAATATAGTTTTCAGCAAATCAGAGGGGCCACACATTTGCAATGAAAAATTATACAAATGTAGTTAAAGAGGGCAAACTGTACACTCTACTCTGCTTCTGCTGAATTCAACGGGAGCTTGCCTAATTATTTCACTGGAAGAAGAATCAGGCCCAATATCTTCACTGAGTGTATTTAAGGTTGTAAAGCACTTCTAAGTAGCCATGCTCAGGCACTACAGTGATTAGGGCCATATACTGTAAATACACAGATTTTGTTTTTAGTTTCTAAACCTGTATTGCAGTCATGTGCCTGAAAAGTTGTGCAGAACAACTGTTTTCAGCTAAATGACATAATGTAACATTACACTACAGAAATTAACTCTTGTTTACCTGAAACACTTTGGAATCTATCTAGCAGCAATAACTGCCTTGGAGAAGAGTTAATGAGGGCTCAAGTAAAGAAAGACTGTAGGACTGCTCTCCCAAAGTGGTTATCTCTTAGTTCCTAGGTTGAGAGAGCAGTGCTACGTGAAAGTCTGAATGTTCTAAGGCACATCTTAGGGCAGCTCTTTCTTTTCCATTTCCTTTCCTGCCTGTGCAGCACACTAATGCTCTTTTAAGTTGAACCAAATATTAATATAAATTGAACTGCCTACAGTCTATCACAGTATCAGCAGCTACTAGGATACCAATGAAAGAGAAGCAGCTCTCTGCTCTTCCTTCTTACTCAGGGGTTTAAAGAAAGGAAACTTCTGAACTCAAGTAGTAACTAATGAAAACCTATTTAACTTCTTATTGATGCTACAAATAGAGGCATGGAACTCATTAGTGCAAGAAGCTTAGGCTTGGCGAAATTCAATTTAAAAAACATTCTGATGGACAATATTGATGTTTCTTTTTAAGCATTTTTTTCTATTTTTATCTATTTAAATTTTCACAGTTGCAGGAAATTATGGAGGGCAATAATGACATTATTTAATGACAGCAGTTGTTCTGGTTCAGAAAGTTGAAGCTTTATAGCCGTTAAACACAAATTGTCAATATCATGTCAAAACAAACAAGGTTACTGACTGGGTACACCACAAGAAGAACAGGAGACTTGTTATGGGTTTTAATCAGGCTGCAACTTAAATATCTAGATGTCTGGGACTACCTGGCAGATGAGGTGCATAGTGCAGGCAAATCCATGCTTATTCAAATCAATTCTCTGGGGCTTTCACCAGCCCCCCTTTTTTTCCATCCAGGTCCCTCAGCCGATCCATGGCTTGGACCTTACCATCCACTACCCTTGTATGCGGGTTAAGGAGGGCTATGAGAATTGGGGCGGGAAGGGGAGAGCAGCGAGGGTTGGCTCCCAGCCGTACCAATCATAGGAGTCCCCAGCCCCCTCGCCTATTCTGTTCCATTATCCAGTACCTCCTTTTAAATCCTTTACCAGGCCATTTATGTGGTCACTGGCTGCCATCCCTGTGGAGTACCTGCAATGAACATCAGCCCAACCGAACAAAATAAGTTGTGACATATGGCCTACCACCTTTTCTTCTCACCAGAAAAGGGCCATCCACACACCTGCTGTGGGGAAGGCAAAAAACCCACACTCCACCAAAGTCAATTGTGGTGGTGTGGGAAAAATTCCTTCCCAGCCCCCCTTTAAAAGAGGTGACTAGCGTAAAGCCCACAGCATGTCCAGCCCAGCCTGCCATTCGCATCCACTAGGAGAGGGAGGGTAGGTGCTGGCTTCCTCATTGCATGGAGCAAAGAGACTTGCCCCACCCAGGAACCTTTATGCACATTCCTGGGGGGGCTGGGGGGTGAGTCACTGCTGCAAAGCTGACCACCGAGCACCCTTTTTAAAGTAGTTTCTGACCTCCTTCGGCCCCCACAGCCCCCCCACAAAGCAGAGGTGCCCTTATTTGGGTAAACCCCAGACAAAATCTGCCCCACTTAGTTGTGGTGCAGTCAATAGCCTGAAATCAAACTCTGCTAAGTTCTCAAGCAGCAGTTTTCTTACTTTGCCTAGTTGTAAACTTCATTTATTATCAATGGAAATATTGCTGGTTTGTGTGTGTATGGTGACATCAACATGCCGACATTTACCAATAAATCCATCCAAACCTAAATAATTTGCACATATTGCATAACTTCTCCAACTCTAAAAGCAGTAGCTTCCTTTCATCCCGTACTTTCAGCATCATGGAAGCCTGTAATATGGTCCTTAGAAAATACCTTTTCTAATTCTGATGAAACTATAAGATGGGAAAAGATGAACACTGAGCCATAGACCAACATTTTGGAAAGTGAATGGGATGGAAAGGTCTTGGAGAGAATATGAGTCACACAGGTCAGACCTTTCATTACATTTGAAAAGTACATACTGCAGGAGGGAGTAAAAGCAAATCAAGCAGATAAAATGTTGGCCAAGAGTGCTATAGATATGTGGCTAGAAGAGGCCCTACAATGTCAGGAGCCTTTGAGGTCATGCCCAAAATTAACTAGCGTTAAAACCGAAGTGATAAAATACAAAGGGGGCACTCAACTGCTACCTGATACAGGTAAAATATGTCAGTTTATTCTATGTGTTACTATCAATCACTGCCAATGAAGTAGAAGTCAGGTATAAACACTGAAGAAAGAAGATGTGATCAATACGGATGTGTCTCTTCAATTTCAGGGGGAAAGCAAGAGGAAAATAACCTAGTTTATGTAGATTTTTTCTTTATGCTCGCCTACAGGCACTCAATGTGCTGTCATAAGTTTGCATCCTCTCAACTAATGCATCTGCCTGAACCAGAAAGTTCATCCTTCAAACACACTAACAGCATCTGCAGAGACAGTATAATAGAACCTACAGTAAAAGCTTGCGGACAACTTCTGAAAGAACAAACTACTAAGAGCATCTCAGTATCATGACAGTTAGGAAACATTATCTTCATTTAAATTGAACACTGCAATGTATTCCCAGAAGTTATTATGCTCTTATTTCTCTTTTCTTTTTGCAGTCACAGAAAACATTTCACCCATCACTTGATGAGACTTAGATGTAAGATACAGCTAGCCGGTGACATGGTATATAAATTGTGATTCCGGACATTGTACAAATACATAGAAAGGGATGGTTCCTTACTCTGACAATCTCACCGTCTAATTATACAAGACAAAGAGTAACAGATAGATAACATAGAATACATATACAAAATACATTTTTTTAAATTGATTTCCTCCCCGTCCCATCTCTCTGACCCAGCACCTCAGCCAATGTGTTCGTTCCTCCATTGCTGTCCCAATCGGCCCAACCCACAGAAACACACAGTTATCTACCTTTTCCATTAATTTTCCTCCCAGGGTCACTGCAATTCTGACTCAACACTTAGTTCCCCGACCCCTACTCCTTCTACAGTCTGGTTAAATTAAATTGCTATACCTGTTAAAGGACTGTAACTGTCTAGTCTCTTATTATTATTATAACTATCCACATTATTATTTGTAAGACCTCTTAGTGGCCTATTTTAGAGATACTTAGCAGCAACATCAACTGTGTTTCCCAAGCATTTACCATTTCTGACAACACAACAACTGCGGCACATGTGGTAAAAGGTGGAGGACATCACCCATATACCTTTGCTTTTCTCTCCAGCTTCATATAAAATCTTTCTGTGGGAGAAAAAGAATTTTAAAGACACGGCGAGTGCTTGAAAATCTGCTTGCCATTAAGAGATTCCTAAAATGCCGTAGTAATATAATGCTCTCAGTGCCTGCTGCTACCTCATTTTTAAAATACCACTGCAGCTATCCTATTTTCAGCACGCTAGCTCGTTCAGAGCTAGTACAGGTATGGTTCAAAGGACTAGCTATATTCAAAGAGTGCAGGTGAGAAAAGCCCACAGGTAAGCATAAACAAAGTGACTGTAAACAGAGGGCTAGATGTTGGGGAGGACATGAAAAATTACAGTAGGGTCACAGGAGCAACAATAAGGAAATAAATGGAGGAAAGTGCTCAACAACTTAGAGGTCTTGACACAAAGGCAAAGCGTATGGGGAATAAACAGAACGCTGGAAGTATTAATACATAAGTTAAACTATGACTTAATCGGCACCACAGAGACTTGGAGGGATAAGTCTCATGACTGGATTATTGAGATGGAAGGGTATAGCTTTTTCAGGAAGGACAGGCAGGAAGGAAGGAGGGGTTGCATTACATGTCAGGAAGATATACACTTGTTCTGAGGTCCAGAAGGGGGTGAGGGGGCCGACCAGTTGAAAGTCTCTGGGTAAAGATAAAGGAGTAAGAAACAGAGGTGATGTCACTGTAGGGTATACTACTATAGATCACCAAATCAGGAAGAGGAGGTAGATGATGCCTCTCTAGAACAAACAACAGAAATATCTGAAACCCAAGACTTGATGGTAATAGGGGAACTTAACTACCCAGACATCTGTTGGGAAAATAATATGGCAAAACACAACATTTCCAATAAGTTCTTGGAATTTATTGGGAACAACTTTTTGTTTTAAAAAATAGTGTAAGTAACCAGGGGGGTGGTTATTTTAGACTTGATTCTGACCAACAGGGAGGACTTGGTAGTGAATCCGAAGGTGAAAGGCAGTTTGGATGAAAATGACCCTGAAATGAGTTTTCATGATTCTAAGGTAAAACACAAAGAATTTCAGAGGGAGAAGAACAGAGACACAGGGACAGCAACATGCCATGAACCTCTTTGTAAAACAAATCTGCTATTGAAATAGATAACAACAACAACAAGCACATATCAATCTCATTCTTGTTCACTGGAATCATATGGAAAGAAAGTATTTGCAATATCCCTAATCCATTTGTGAAATGGTACAATCACTAATCAACAGTGATGTTCGAGTTTCTGTCCAGCTCTCATACTGACATATGCTTCCTGGTGATGACTGCAGCATAAAGCATATAAAACAACATTGAAGAGGATTACTGTCTCGCACTATCTAATATATGCTACAGTGTAGTTTACTGTGCTGTTGTACACCTTTAATACCTTTTAGAATTACTGATTCAAAATATAATTCCTTACAGAAAAACAGATAGAAAGCCTGATCTAAAGACCATACTGGGGTCTGATCCTGCAAGCTACTGATTAGAGCTGGTTGGAATCTTATGACTAAACAGCATTTCCCCCCTTGAATATGGTGTTTTGTCAAAACCAAATCGTTTTACTGAAACGTTTCAGTTATGATGGACTTTTGATGAAACACAGGCAGCTTTCCAATGGTTTCCTGCCAGCTCGCCTGGTGAGGTGCTAGGGACTCTAGGACTTCTAATATCCTCAGCTCTGAACAGTCTCACCAGGCAGTCTGCTCCAGGGCTGGAGACCCCAGGACTTCTTGGAGCCTGGAAGCCTCACTTCCTGGCCCCGTAACAGGGATCCTGGAAGCCCTGAGAACCATGGCTCATGTCAGGGCTTTTGAACTCCCTGCAGCAGAGCTGGGAACACAGGTTCCCAAGATCCACAGCTGCTTTCTCCTTGTTAGTCCACTTGCGCTGACAAGGAGCCAGGAGCCTAGAAGCCCTCAGAGCCATGGAGATGGAGCTCCCATGCTCAATTTTGTTTCAAATTTTTTAAAATAAAATGTTTTGATTATTTCAAAAGGAATTTGGGAAGGATCTTCCCTTCTGTAGGAAATGTCAAAATTTCTACTTTTTTATATGAAATACAGTGGGTTGTTTTTCAGAATTTCTTGTAGAACGTGAATTCTGACTTTTGAACATCTCTACTACTGAGCAATTTGTCCCTGATCCAACCGAGTATTTAAGCATATGATCAAACAAGTGCTCAAGTGCTCTGCTGGATCAGGGCCAGAATGCTTAGAACCTTGCCTAAGTCAGTGGGAAGATTCCCTTTGATTTTAATGGAAATTTCCTAAAACCAGAAATATAGCAGTTAAAAAGCTAACAATTTTATATCTGAATTCAATTGAGATTAATTCTAGCATTATGCCCAATGCAATCCCACTGAAGTCCACACACACTGTTGTTCATGCAACCGTTTTATTTACACAGGTATTAAGTTAATGAGAGAAATCCCTATTATGAATCCATGGAACCTGTAGTTTCAAACATTCATCTACCAATGTAACTAAATTGTTCATGCAAACACTTTGCCACAAAAATGGTAGAGGAATTAATGAAGTGATAAATGCTATTTTGTAGTAGAATTAGAGATCTGCAGCTAAAGAGACAAGTATCATGTATTTTATTTTACTATCTCATTATACACTGAGTGTGTTTTAAATACCACTAAAGAAACCATCTTCAGCAAAACCTCTTCCTATTTTGATAACAGATTATGTATTAAAATAAACATATAAAACTCACAGAAAATTACATTTCTATGGTATTAGAAAATACTCTGTCCCTAAATTTGTCTTAGAAGTACCTTCATAGTCACCTGTGACTGAAAAATGAAATTTCTAATTAAATGCTGCTACAAAAAAACAAACAAAGTACAACAAGAAAAGCTGACAAAAGAACTTGTTCTTTGGTGTAACAGGAGTAAATAATCAAGCATGATAATGAAATTGATCCCAATTTATACTTCTCAAGCTGGGACAAAAATGGTCTAAAATATCTAAATAAAACAACATGTAAATCCTATACTTTATCTCAGACATGCTTTTCCAATTCCCATTTTCTTTATCCTTTTGTTTCTATTACTTTTATGTCAAGTAACATCTGTTTCTATTTACTGTAGCAGCAACATGAACTCACTAATTAACTTTAATCATACTTATCTGACATACATTTTATCTATATCTGCAAAGATGTACAGCACACACAACAGCTTATTATTATAAGTTGGGAATTGATTGAAAATTGAAGCCTATTTTACCACTGCTACTTGTAACAGCACCAATAAGTATGCAGACATATGAAATTTGATTTAAAGTCCTCTGGCTGTAACTTTATCTAACTTGCAATTAAGTGTAAGGTAACCCAGCATCGCTATTCCCTGTGGTCATTCTTGACTCCAAAGGCCTTGCATCCCCTAAACCAAACCTTCTATCAAAAGACTGAGTTCACTGTACGGGGTGTGTGCTTGCATCTGAGCCAGTCCATAAAAGCCTGTTCTGCAAGCCCACCCCTCACCTACATGTCTCAGACCCTGCTTACTCCAAACCTCTGCTGGAGTTTTGGGGAAAGAGGCTATCACAAACCAACCTCGCAAAAGGCTCTCAGCCAAAGTTGTTACACACAAACAAAATACAAACCAAGTCTCCTACTGGATTCATATCTTCACCTCATCTAGCTGAAAAAGAAAACTGAAAACTTCCAGGGCAAACAAGTGACCCAATAGGCAAATGGCTGCTCCTGTCTCAGACACTGGCTTCTCCCAGATGCATCAATGGAAGGTGAAAAAAAACCCTGCAAAAACGGTAATTATGGAATAAAATCGCTCATAGGGGAAGTTTTTCTATAATTCATGTAATTAGTGGTTAGTCAATGGCCTGAAGTGGGAGGATTTATATCCCTTTTAAACATTTTTTATCCTATCCAATGGATGCTCTCATTAGCCATATACATTTCCAAATCTTATCTGAATCCTGCTAAGCTCCTGGCCTCAATGATATCTTTTTAGCAATGAGTTACATGGGTTAATTACGGGTTGTATGAACAAGAACCAAAGGAAGACAAAATAAGGCAAAAAGCAAAACCAAAATGCTGATCTAGCCCCCAAAATCAGTTTTCCAAGTGGAAAGACCATAACTTCCATCCCCGGATTTGCTCTCCAGCATCTGATTAAAAAGCTTTTGTTTCACTCCCTTGAAGGGCTAAAGCCAAACAAATTGTAACTGCCATCAGAAGGAGCTAAGAGTCGCCTCTTAAACAGCATCTTACATTGTCTCCCTTAAGCTATGCAGTAACCAAGCAGGGGCACTGGCAAGGTTTGACATTCTCAATCCCTAGCTGGTACCACTCTCCTCTTCCCCTAGTCCAGTCAATCAGGAGCTTCCACCTCTCAAGCCAGCCTGGGCAGACACACATAAAGGACCTTGGGAACTACACCTGGTTAGCAGTTTATGAGTAAACTGTGCCTCAGGCAGAGTTGTGATGGGAACCCATGGTTGTGGGGCATGTCACTACCAGCTGCTCTTAGCATGAGGAAGCCTTGTCTGTGCCCGCCAAGGGTCAGCTTCCTGACACCACCAGCCACAGGCAGCACAAGCGCTTCCCTCTCAGCCCATTGGACTCTGCTGTCCTCTGCAGGTTAGCTATAGGCACACTCCAACCCTCAAGTCCGCCAAGCATTTCCCTGGAATGCCCAGCCCCTGATCCACTGGACACTCACAGAATTCCAGATTCTCTGTTCCCGAATGAACAGTGCCCCACAACTTACCAGTTGCACTTCCACTTAACACACAGCACTTAGATTAGTTCACAGAGAAAGCAAGTATAGGTTTATTTAAGAACAGAGATTCAAATGATAACAATCAAATACCGGAAACAAAGGGTTACATATAAAATAAAATCCTAACATGCACTCTAGAGCCTAAACTTAACTAACAGCACATTATTATGTCACGAGAGCAAAAGCTAATCCAAAATCCTTCCAGCGTCTTACAGCCAGGCTTGGCTGTCATCGTCCCATTACGAAGGAAACCCACTACCAGCTTATTTCACAGGTATTACTTTGCAACCCCAGATATATCAAAACAGTCCTTTGACCTTTATTCATAAACAGGACAACCTCCTACTTTGTATTCCTTTCTGGGGATTTTACGACCTCTTGTTAATTACTTTATCTTGATGAGTTGGGGACTTACTATGCAGATGGTATACATTGTTAAGTATGCAATGCTCAATTTACATATAAATAGGCAGATAGATAAGCATCCCTTGCCTGTCCAAAAGGAACGCATTTGTCAACTCCTGGTGAGCTGCTTTAACTCACAGATGTTAAGAACATAATGTCCAGTGTAGGTAAATAATTCCTTATATATTTGTACATACGTTTTGTAATGGTTATGAGAACTAGTGTGTTACTAGCTTTCAGCAGAGAACTTACATGGCATTTTTAGTGAATTATTATTCATATAACTGGCCCAGGGATTCCCTGAAAAACTCTATCCACCCCCGTGCCTTCTTTATGTTGGTATCAAAAGGTTCCTGGGTCACAATAGAGTGTCTCACAGATGCTTGGCCATCTCTTCTGGCGGGTAGGTGGGAAAGCGGTAGGTGTGAATGGTAGGTCCTTCCCCTACTTCTTGCCCTCTTTGTGGAACCTAGCTCCACTCGGGGAACAAGTTTTGTGGAGTCCTCGTACTCCTTGAGCACCAGGACTGTCATCAGACCCAGAAACTAAAAGAGCTTCTTGTACCCTCTCACCCTCTTGTATCAGAATGTGGCCCATAGACAGGAAAGACTGGGATAGTCTCTCATGATACAATACTATGTTTTCTAAAGCAATATCATGCTTATTTTGCAAGAGGTGATGGGCGGGCTGTTTCAATATTATTCATGCATTTTGTCCACCAGTCCAATATGAAGAGACTGTATTGCTTTGAATTGCACCAGAGATTTCCAAGACAAGATTATCATAGAATCATAGAATATCAGGATTGGAAGGGATCTCAGGAGGTCATTTAGTCCAACCCCCTGCTCAAAGAAGGACCAATTCCCAACTAAATCATCCCAGCCAGGGTTTTCTCAAGCCTGACCTTAAAAACCTCTAAGGAAGGAGATTCCGCCACCTCCCTAGGTAACCCATTCCACTGCTTCACCACTCTCTGAGTGAAAAAGTTTTTCCTAATATCCAACCTAAACCTCCCCCACTGCAACTTGAGACCATTACTCCTTGTTCTGTCATCAGGTACCACTGAGAACTGTCTAGATCCATCCTCTTTGGAACCCCCATTTCAGATAGTTGAAAGCAGCTATCAAATCCCTCTTCCTTCTTCTCTTCTGCAGACTAAACAATCCCAGTTCCCTCAAACATTATTTGTTTAACTAGTTTAAAATCATCCATTAGCAAAATGGAAATCTAATGTTCACACAATTTCTAGGTTAAGCAACTCTTGCTATTTTAGCCAATTCCATGTCAAAAACAGAAGGAAAGTACAAGAATGAAATCACCAGAAAGTACTGTGTAATTCAGTTTATGAGCAAATTTCATATGTAATAATGCCTTTCTGTACTTGATATAAAATGTATTAGAAATAGAATGCTGTAGCTTTAAAGCAGTGGTTCTTCATCTTTACTGAAGCCTGCACCCCTTTGGTTCTCAAAATATGTTCTTGCATCCCTTATCAAAAATCAAAATATGTTCTCACACCCCTTAAACCTAAAAAATATGTTCTCGCACCCCTTCAACCAAAATATATTTTTGTTTGTATATTACAGTAATCATTAAAAATGTATAATGTTAATAAATACATAGGTTTGATGAAACAAAGGAGTTGTACTTACGTGCCTGTGCTTAATTTGTGTTTTTGATGATTTACCTTCTAAAAAAATCTGGCATGTCTTGCACCCCCAGAAAGGGCATCTTGCACCCCCAGGAGGTGTGTGCACCTCAGGTTAAGAACCACTGGTTTAAAGTATTTGAAACATTTGTTTATCTTCACATTATTTCCCTACCGCTAGATTCTCTTTAAATCCAGGGTGTTTCTCTGTAAATAGAACCACTCTCATGCACACTCCTCCTTCTGAATATGAAGAAATCAACCGCTTCTGGGTAAAACTGTGACAAACTATCTCCTAATCATTGGCCAGTGAGGTGCCCCCCACTAAGGAGCAGCAGGAATAGAAGGTGTTAGTTTATTGGGTTGTCTTTACATTTGTGATGGGAAACATCATGTTATGTTCTGGTACAGCAAGACACAAGTTAGCTTTAGTAGTCACAACAACAGTTGCTGCACCACATCAAAAAAAGAGAAAGAAATCTTAATGTTCAAGTGCCGAGAAGTAGAGCAGATTTCATGGTTACTCTGTTTCTGGCAAATTTCTACTTGTGACAGTCTTACAATTTTCACCACATCAGACTTTTCTCTCACAACAAAAGGAGTTAGTTACTACTAACAAACAAGAGTAAGCCGTGTATTATAGGGTGGGAAAAACTCTGTTTACAAATACATATCTTCACTGATTTCTATATACGGAAGAAAACACATACACACACATGAAAGGTAAATTAACTTTAATCATAGGTTTCCAAATTTGAACGGGGCATGAAGATTCAACTAAAAAAAGAAATAACTTCTTATATCACAATGCAGAGAACATAAAACAAGTCCTGTGTTATTGTTGAAAATGAACCTCACAGTGCTTAACTTTAAATGACCTTGTCCTGTGAACATCTTTTCAATTTGCTGAGTGCTAAAAATAACACAATTGTAGCTGCAAAGGATTACCCAGACTAAGATAGGCAGTTGAAAGGCATTCTTTACAGCTTCTGTTAGTTCACACAAAGTTAGTTCACACAAGAGCACAGGAAATACACCTGGATAGCAAGCCCACACACACACACACACACACACACACCATTGAATTCATCAGCCTAGGGAGACTTTATTAAAATCCATGGAGAATTTTTAAATTGAGAAAAAACAGAGCCATAGCAGGAAACAATAACATGAAGAATGATTGTATCCTGTAACAAGGTCAGGAGTTGCTAGAGGGGGCCCTAATGTCAGTCAACATTGATGCAAGAGATGGCGTATGTCAAGGATGGAGAATGGCCTCCGTTGCAGGAAATGCAGTGATACAACACTTAAGGCAAGGGCCATGCCAACTGCTGTAGCTTCAAACAGTAAAACATAATTCTCAGAGATGTGGAATACTTGTCGCTTGCAGGGCTGCTGAAAGTGTTACAGTGGCTTGTAGGAGCCCCATTTACATCTAGCTCAATCCTAATTAAAATTAGTCACTATTAAACCAATATTTACTTCCATTTGTGCATGCATTTGCAGGGGGAGGGATAGATAACAATACCTTAGAGCACTAAGGTTTGGAAGCCTTTGTTTTAACCTTTTATATAGTTTGGTATCAATATAAAGGCTGCTACTGCTGTCCTTTAAACTCAACATGTTTGGAAAGTCAGAGCATTTAAGTGCTACTGTGGTGCTATGTGACTCACGTTCATAGGATTCTTTTTCACTGTGTTGTTAGTCTTTCATTCATCAAGGGTGTAAGAAACTATAGTCTGTCCTCTATAGCAGGAACTGTACCATTTTCTGGACAAAAAGTTATGATTACTTTACAGTGTCAGTTGCTCTACATTGTCAGTCACTGTTCAGCTTTCCTTTGATTCTTTTGACTGGTGTCAGATACAGTTCAACAAAGTACATCCAGATAGTAACAAAGTATTATACAGTTCTCATTTTTCCAATTTTTTCCTCACCTTCCTTGAACAATTTCTATTTAGTTACCACATTTCTAATGTGCCATAATTTGGGGAGGGATGGGAGAAAGCATAAAAGCTCCACTTTTGAAATGAATCTTCAATACCAACTCTCCTCTCCAAACTCAGGGCCAAATTCTACCCTTGCATATGCCTAGGCAACGCCCACTGGAATCGTTGGCAGGTCTGTGTATGTATGAACTGTTAGGACATCCAGGAGCAGAGACTTGTCCAACAGCAGGAGAGGCCAAAGCAGCCTTTTCAGTATACACATGACCAGGAAACGTTTTCATTTTCTGCTGTAAGAAGACTCGGTCTTATGAATTCCTGCTTTTGTCAACTCCAGGTAAGACCAGTTTAATGCCCATGAATGCTACCTAGAAATTACAGCTAATATAGTCTATAGTGGTCCACCTTCTAAAGAAGAAAGACTGAAGAGAATATACTACACAAGTGCTTTGCAGTCTATTACAGAATCCTATCCAATTCAATGTCCCGTTCCTCTGCCACAAAGCCCTAAATTGGGCTGAACCCTGTCCATATCTGTGACCATTGTGTGCTCTCATTCTCTCTCTCTCTCCCTTTCTCAGGGCAGCATTCATTTGGGGCATTTCAACTGAAAGAGCCCCACATGCACCTATAAGGGGCTTTGGCCAAAGCTTTCCTGGTGAAGAGTCTGGGTTGCAGGTCCAGCCTCTGAAACAGTCAAGACTGAGTCCAAACTTTGCCACGTTCACAACATATTGCAAGACCCACCTCTTTGATCAAGTGTTTTCCTACTGGGAGAGTGGAGTACCCTAACTCCAACTGGAGTACACCCTTAGTATTAAAGGCTGTGTAGGAGAAGTAGGGAGTGGATTGCTGTGCTTCCTTCACGGGGGCAATCTTATTTATATTTATATAAGATTAACTAGAGAAGACGGAACTTTAGAAATTAGTTTATAAATTATTGTATAAATAATGCACAGGCAGAATTTGGCTCTTGATCTACTGAAAGCTCAAGCTAATTAATTTACATACCAAAAATTAAGCTGAAGCACTTTCTGCATCATCCCATAGTATTACAAATAAAACTAGTAGCTGAGTTCACTGCAGGCTGTTCATGTGCATCCAAAGGCAGAATTTGGTCCTAACAATGTTACATTGTATGGTCAGCATTTGGAGAGATTTGACATTTTCAGATGGTGCAGTTTCAAGGCCCCTCTTTATGACAAAGCTAACAGATGTATAAAAGTGAGCATGTGACCTTAAAGGAGCTCATTATACCAGATTTCACATTCCTTTGAACACCTTATCACAGCTTTAATTCCATGGCAGTCATACACCATTAGCCCTTTTACTATTGTAAATGCTACAGTGTGAAGTGTTATTTTATTTCTAAAGAAGTTAACAGTGAAATAAGTCAATATATTACCATGCGAAATATGAGTTTTCAATCAAATGTCACTTAAAGTGTCAATGCATTTGCGAAAAAAGCAGTCCAATATTTTTAGTATCCATACAAATATGTTTGCCATTCTCACCAGCACTGTGTTCCCATGCAACAAAATCCTGTCAGCACAGCTAATCCCTATGGATGTCAGAAGAATAAGCCCCAGAAGAGCAAACAACTGCACTGTCAAAACCATGTCATCAACATGCAGGCCTATTCCTAGTATTATTACATACTCCACTGCCTCCAATCACAACCCAGGAAAACTAGAATCCATGTTCAGAGTCATTGGATCTTGAGGAATTGATACAGCATCGCTAATAATCCCACAGAATTCAGAAACTACGTTGGATTTTAAAAAGGAAGCCTTATTTTCGTGCCTTGGATTTGAAGCAGATTAAATAATAGAAAAGGGTAGGCTATTAGGTCATGATTTGTATACTACAGCTGTCCAGTTTGAGTTGACAGACATTCTTTGCAGGGCCAACTGACTGAAAAAGAAAGGCAGAGAAAAACTCTGAGAGTAATAGGTGGACTGTAAAAAAAAAAAAGTTATTGAGGGGAAAAAATGAATGCAACAACAATCAAAGCTGATGGAGTTACTAGAACAAATAGTTAAAGCTCCTTTGTAAACTACAGTTTCCTAAAATGAAGGTATAAAGGAAACTGGATTAGTTCATAGTCCTGAATACACTTCAAGTTGTAATATAGTGTAAATTATTGTTCTAACTAAACTTGGACTAAACCTTCTACAAGCAGGACAACGAGAGAACCACTATGAAAGGTGAACTATAATTTACTTTTTAGACCTTCTGCAAGCAGGACAACGAGAGAACCACCATGAAAGGTGAGCTATAATTTCCTTTTCAGTGAAGTGCTTTGTAAAGAAATATTGTCTTTGCCAACCAGTGTCTATTTTTAACTTTACAGTGGAAGTTATTGTTTAAGTTGTTTTTCTTGTTTCTGAAGCTAACAGTTGCAGAACGGCATAATGCTACAGAATACGTTTCTTGAACACAGAATTCAGGCATTGTAGCAACATTTCCAAATCCAATTTCATTTAGAATGTTAATAAATAAGTGTTTGCAAGGTAAATTGTAGTCACAAAAATCCAAACCTTTCATTTACAGATTTAATACGTTGAATACTGAAATCTCATTCTGTTGTTCTTTTAAGATAGTGTTCCCTGTTACTCATTAATGCACTGTATCCTTTATTTTCTAAGGCTTTTAAATAGTAATTGACTAGAAGCTCTTCTACTTTGAAATAATAGTTCATATTAATGACTCGATGCATCACAAATACAATGTTAAAAGGGATTTATCCACCTATTGCTCTGATTCTCTGGAGCCAAAATAATTCATATGGGATCAGCAGCCAAGACTCCCCAATATATCTTTATTATTCCATTGTATGCATATAAACATAACTTTAGGCAGCATGATGTTTTTAAAGGAATAGCGTTAACCACATATGACAGGTACAAGATATTATTATTTCAGTCAAAGCCAACTGGATCACTGTCAGGAGCCATGGGAGTAGATAATAATTTTAAATATTTAATATCATTGAGTACTCCTGTGACCTCATTTATCATTTTAACAACTGTACTTGACAAATGTTTGCTTAGTGGCTAGATGTTCAAATCTTTAGAAAGTACAGCTGGCATTCAGATAAGGGAATTTCAATTAATAAGCATAAATATGGGTGCATATTTTAAAGAACAGACCTTAAAAAAATCTGGCTCACTGGAAACTGTTGTTGAATTCTCTGTAGTGAAGCCTTTGAAGATTATTGTTTTCTCTAAAAGAACACAAGCATAATTCTTTAAGGTGCAACATGCAATCAAAACAGTAAGTAAACAGGGACTGTGCTTGCAACTTTAACATACAGTGGCTCAGAATCACCATCACCATAGAAAGATAAACATTACAATTTAATATCCTTGGGAACTATATGGAAGTGTTTCATTCCTATGGGTATGCAGCAGCTAGAAATCCATCATATTTTTATGGCAAGGGGCTGATGACTAAGCTTGCTAAAAGTTATCTGCATTTAGGATAAACCATGGAAAGTAGCTCAGTTTGAAACTAGTGAAAAATTGTCTTTAGTCTACATTATATGAGGTTTCCAAAATTTTATCTAGGACTGATTCATACTATTCTGATGTACCAAACTGTGAAACAAATGTGCATTATTGTCCATTACCAAAATGTACATCTTTTCTCTATTGTACCAATGTTTGTATTACCAAAACACACTGATTATAAATTAGTTTCACCACATTATCACTTCTTTTACTTCTTGTGCAGGTGACTTGCTTTTGGTTTCAAGTATCATTGTACTAATGCATATGGTATGTGGATGCCCCGAAAAGTGCCTATGTCATCAAACTTCAAAGACAGTGGACTGCAGGAATCAAGGACTTGTTGAAATTCCCTCCCACGTACCTCCTGAAACTCTAATATTACAGTTGCAGAATAACCATATTTGGAGAATCAACGAAAATGCATTCAGTGAAATCCCTTTGCTCAAAATTTTAGACTTGTCTAATAATTCTGTTTCAAATTTGTCATCGGGTGCTTTCCAAGGACTACGATACCTACAGGTTCTAAACCTAACCAAGAACTTGATTCATTACCTAGAAAACAAGACTTTCAGTTCCCTCCCTCAATTAAAAGAACTGGATTTGTCCTCCAACAGTATATTAAATTTGCCTGAAACTCTAGGAAATAATACAGGGAATATAACTTTATTGTCTGTTAAGTATAACAAGCTTCAAAGACTGGACAGAATTCTGCTGGAATCCCTCCCAAATCTGAAAGTTGTTCTTTTCAAGAATAATCCATGGCAATGCACTTGTCATGTCATTGGCCTTAAACTGTGGCTAGAGAGCTTTTTATACAGAGGTAAGTAATTTTCTCTATTAGATAAAATGCAAAGAAAATGGCTTAACATATACTCGACCTGTCTGAGCTACCATGGCTTTGATACCAGAATGCACTTAAGCACATATTTAACTCTCTTTCTCTTCTCTGGACTAGAGTTCGGCAAATAACTGATTTTTAAGACTACTGGAAGTTCAAGAACATAAACTCAATTTGGATTAAACTGAATCCAAAATTTTAAATAAATATCGGTGAATCAAAGGAAACGTAGTTTGACCCAAAGCATTTTGTTTCCAGACTTTTTAATTAGGCTCAATTAAAAAAAAAGAAAGAAGAAGTAGGAGGTAACGGTTGTGATGCCAGCGCCCACCTTATAACTTTTTGCTCAGTACTTAGGACACTCACCTGGGATGTGGGAGACCAGGTTTGAATCCCCACTTTGGAGCAGGGATTTGAACCCTCCGAGGTTAGTACCTACCAGGCTATTAGCTAGTCTGGAGAGGTCCCTCTGAGTGTCTCCTGGTGAAACTGCTTCCTTTTGTACAAATTATTATTCATCCTAGTAGGGACTTGAGCCTGGGTCTGCCCCACTTCAGCTGAATGCCCTGACCACTGGGCTAAAACTTATAATACAGAAATACACAATGCCATGGTAAAGAAAAAATGAACTTTCTATGTAGTTTAAAAGCAGCACAAAGTTGTTTAGCCATATCTCCACCTGCGTTTAATCTCTTCCATTCATAAATCCATTAGTTATTCTACATAAAAAGAGAATAAGACTTAACTCTGTTTTTTGCAAGTCAGAAGTTGTCTCGCTCTGCTTTTGAATGGCATTGCTATGCTTTGTTCTGAGCAGCTTTAGAATCCAAGATGATTTAGATAAAAGAAAAAAATCATTTATAATTCTAAAATTTTTGGTTTTTTTTTAAAATGTATCTGTTTTATATGCAGTGTAGGCAGTGAAAGGTATTAAACATTAAAGGAAGATCTGGCCCTGATTGCTGTGGGAGCTAGTCAGATTTTTGAGACATCAAAAGAACAAGACAATCTTATTTCCTCTAAAATAAATATTGATGCATGAATGTGATACAAATATTTCCTTGGTTTTCTATCTGTATGTAGGTCATAATATTGACATGGTACAATGCAACAGCTCATGTGAAGATGCTCTGTGTCTTCTGTTTGCCCTCTGTAACACTATTGCTATTCAGTATCCATTGATGGCCTTCACTCATAGTTACATGGGCAGGAATCTTGAAGATGAGATTTGGTTTGTGCACAGAAGGGAGGAAGGCTGAAGAGATGAGAATGAAAGGAAATAACCCATGACAGATTGTCCTTTGTTGTGCCTAAATAGAGTTGCTTTAATCATTCAACAAACAGAAGACTTACTGTGGAACTAACCAACTAATTTCCATTCCTTATTTCTCCTTCTAATTAACTTTTAAGTGAGTTTGTGCAAGAATAATTTTAAACCTTGCAAGAATAGCCTTAAAAACCTCACATGTTGGTTACTAGAAATGTTTAAAGTTCATATGCACACTTCCTTGTTAACAAGAAATTTATATAAGTGGACAATTTATATGTCCAATTAGTGAATTGGTAACCAATAGTCAAGTCTCCAAATGTTTCACCACAAAATTCTTGCTACTATCCAGTCACCCGCTGACAAATAGAGTATACCACAAGTAATCACTAAATTGCACACATACCTCAACATTTTATTTTTATTTCAGGAATTACTGCCATGAGAAGAGACATATTTCTTTTTACAGTATCTCTCTTTTTATGCTGTGGCCAGATCATTGGGCCAGTTCCTTAGCATGCCCAGTGCAGATGGAAATCAGTATTTATTGTCTACCTGAAGGAAATGGTTAGCATAAGGGGAATCTCCAGCACAAGTTAAGCCATTCCAGCTGGGCACAACTTAAAGTGGACTTGAGGCTGTTTTAAATTGTGCTGGAGGCACAGTGCCCAGGCATTCTAGGAGTGAGAAGTTGGAATGATGGTGTAATAGCATCTCCAGAGTCATCTGTTCTAGAAGCAGCACTGGCACAGATAAGGATCTGGTCCACTGGATCTATGTTAAAACATGTACATTTAATTAAGTTCCATCAATACAAGATGCCTAATATTTGGCTAGGTAACAGGTAGAAGAGGTATTAGTTATAGAAAATAATAAATAAAATTAAACAAGCTTTTAAGCCAGTGATATGTGCAATTTATCAAAATAGTTAACGGGCTGAGTTGAAAGAGTGGGTCTGTAATTTAACTGATAAAAATCAGTTTCCTAAGGGCTTTCTCTCCTGAGGTTAAAATCATACTACTTTCTAGACTTTTAAAATATTAAGTTATTTCTTTCAGCCTCCAGGCTTTTGTTAAATTTTCCTGAACCTATTCCCCAGAACAAATTTTAGCAGGGGTTGTGAATTCTGTATGCAGCGGAAGGTAATGATCCAAGATAAGCATATCAGATTATCTTAATTACTATGACAGCAGCACAGCTTCTTTAGTTTATCTCAGAAACACAGCCATTGTTTGGCAATTCAGTGATTTTTTTTTCTGGTCTCACCTTTGCTTTACACAAATTTGTCCAAGTTGCAAAAAAACGAAGTGAAATGCAACACACAATCCCATTTTAACAGCCAGTGTTGGAAGAAGTCTAGATATTCTGTACTCTAATATTTCTCTAGTATTATTCTTCTGTAACTTATACTAACCAAAATGAGTTATGTTCCTGTAACAGCGTAGCTGGCCCCTTAAATGAAACTGGGCTCAACGCTTGTGTTCCAGTCAAGTGCATCCTAGCTTGAGGTAACAAGGTGCATGGGGCTGGCTGCAGGGAGTTATAAATGAGAGTTCAGAACTGAGAGTCCAGAACACTGATAGAATTTAGAAACGAAGAAAGAGTTCTGAGAATAAAGAGCACTCAGAGGAGGGGATGCCCCTAACAGCGGACCAGTGAGAGTTCCCTCATTGAGCAGTGAAGTCTGCTGGTGAAAGCAGAAGGTATGAAGGCAGTCAGGAGGTCACCTACAAGTTTCCCCTGGCCCAACAGCCATGATCAGAGAGAGCTGAAGGCTGGGAGAAGCAGAGGGAAATGCCTGCTGGCTCTCTGAGGTGGACAGCTACTGCTGAAGGGCCAAAGAGAGCTGAAGGGTATATGTACTTGGAGGGGAGGAGGGGGTGGTAAATGCCTACAGACATACAGAAAGGAACCGGAATAAGCGGGAGAACAACTGATCTAAGAGCATTGGGATGCCCAGAGCCTTGGAGGAAAGACATGTCTGTTGGGCCCAAGAAGTGAAACACACCCTTTTGGCTTGGTAGGATTGTCTCATGGAGTTCTTTCTGCCATTGGAGAGGACATCTCATACTGCCAACGAACACTCCTGTGCTAGCAGGGGCATCCACCCAAAAACCAAGCTGTCCGGTGAAGCATCCATGGACAGGGGTGCCAGAGTCTGTTGCTATGTTCTGTGAGCACTCCCGGAAATGTCAGGAGTGGGAGGGGGTGGAGAAGAGGAGGAAACCAGAACTGACAAGCCCAGAATGGAGCAATCGGGATGACCATCGCCCTTTCCAACTGCAGTTTCTGAAGGACACGTGACAAGAGTGATAAGGGAGGAAAAGTGTAGTTGATTCAGTGACCATGAAGAACTTTGTCTAGCGAATGGAACAGTTGAGGCATCTGAGATCCAAGACTGGTCTAATCTCCCCTTCTTGTGTACTAGAAAACAGTCTGAATACTTGAAAGGCTCCACTGCGCCTCTACTCAGAAGGGAATCCACCTCTAGGGTAAGAATACCGTTGTGAGTGTGATCCCTGGCATGGGATCAGCACAGGGGATGTGGAAGAGGCAGAGTCACCAACTCAATAGTATAGCCATGTCGAATGACACCCAGGACCCACTTTGTCTGCTGTTATCGCTCTCCATGCTGGCAGAAAGTTTGAAATGGCACCCAAAAGGGATGGCTGGTCAGATCATTGGGGTGCAAAGTAGTTGATGGCTCTCTAGTTGCACTCAGAAATATCGCTCAGCAAAGATTGGGCGTGTTGTGCAGATGACTTAATTGTCAAAACATGTGGATGGGATCTGTGGGCCTTTGGGCATTTCTGTGGAGGCTCACAGATGGTAGAACTGGAGTGATGCGCTCCAATATGACCAAGCTGGTTGATTCTGCTGTTGCAGCAGTGGTGCCCAAGGGGTCGAGGATCAGTTGCTCCGGGGCTGAGCTAAAATAGGGTATTGCCATGGTGCCATTGGGACCTTCTGATAGGTATGTCTTCAGAACGGGTAGCTGACCATGAGTCACATCTGGATCATCAAACTCAGAGGAACCAGAGTCCTGTGCAATTGATGGTGCCAATGGAACAGGATGTATTGTAGGAATTCAGCCAGAAGGTGGCAGATTTGAGACAGTGGATGGGGCTCTCTTAGTAGGCAAGAGTTCTGGAACACATGGAGACCTCATCCTTTCCAGGGGAGGACAGTTGATGAGGTCCAGGAGGATTTTCGAGTCTCTCTGAATCAACAGCTCCCAGTGTATGGATAGAACTGGGGCCAGTAAAGGGATCCATCTCTGGACCAATGATGCTGATGCAGGAGGGGTATGTGGGTCTGGAACTAGTGGGTCTGGTGAGCAACTTTTAGTTGCTCTTGTGGGCCTTGGAACGTGGTGCTGCTCCATGGCCGGAACTTGTGGACAGCACAGCATCTTTCTTAGACCTGGAGAAAGACTTACTGTCATGCTTATGTGCATGTTCCCATGAACTCACGACTAGGTTCTGAACTAACGGTCTATGGTAGAAGACACACTCTTGGGTTGTTCAGACCAATGTATGGGTGGGGGTTCCTGACCAGGATCTGACTGCAGCCCCATGTTGACTCACATGAGGTGCTTTTTAAGAATGAAGACTCTGCCTTTCCATGAATGAGCAGGGAAGGAGAGGCAGATACTGCATCTGGACACAGTGTGGGCTTCCCCCAAACAGTACAGGCTGTACTCATCATTGAGGGAAAACAAGCAAGGGCAGAATGCACCAACTTTGAATCCTGGCCTCTTTGGCATAATCCAATATCTACTACCGGTTGCTGGACAGGGGGATTGTTTGGCAGAAAATGCAGAAGCACCATCCCAAGTCCTTAATCATACCAAAGTTTTAGAAACAAGAAACTTACTACAGAAACAGCAAAAATCTTGACTATATATGGTACAGAGACTGGATGTGGTAGGGGGTAGAGTGAGATGGGGATTGTTTGGCAGTTAACCACTGAAGCGACATCTCTAGCTCTTAAATCTATAAAACTTCTAAAAAGAAAAAAATCACTATAAAAACTGAAGAATCCTAAATATGAAAATAACATTTTTTTTCTAAAAAGTTTGGAAAATGCATCACTAAGGACAAGAGGACAGCAGCAGCTCTGATTTGGACCACGCGGTGGTGAGAAGGTACTGAAGATGTGGTCGGTCTGCCCCCCCCTTTATCATCTTGGGTGAAATTATGAGGCAGTGCAAGTGTGCATGCATGGACCGATGGGCATAACTACTTGGAAAAGCTCCAGGCGCTTGCACATAACTCCCAGTGGAATACAGATGGGGACCATCAGTTGAAGAAGAATAAAATATTTCTTGAACTGAAGGCAACTCAAGCAATTGATTCTTGTTGCATATACTTAATTATAGAGAATGTTTTAGTCAAGGTAGAATTCTAGTTTTCCATTCCAACATATCCTTTCAGTCACTCATAACCATGGAAAGATCAGAGCTGCAGAATTTGGATCTTCAGCCATATCTACATTGAAAATGTCCATGTTTGGAAGTCTTTGGATCCAGGCTTTTGGTTTGACCTGTTACAGATCAGGGATTCAGCCGCTAGGCTCTGATTCATCTTGGAACATGGCCAGTATTTGTGGGGAAGATGGCCTTAGGAATTTGGTTTGGGTGCATCTTAACTCACCACCTTCTAAAACAATTTCTTTTTAAGATTCAAATTTCCATGTCTGGCCACAATAGGAGAGGAAATTTGAACTGACTTGATTCAGTTACTTTTGAATTACGCAAACATGAAAATATACTATGGTTCTAGCCCTAACCAGTGGCTATGGGGCCACGATACATGGGATGGTAAGGGAGCTGAACTCTGATACATATGTGCTCTAATGCACTAGGGACTGATCCTGCCCCACTGCTTGAGCAGGAGTGAAAAGGCTCCTTACTCCATTCCCCCCACACCAAATTCACCCAGTCAGCAGAGAGCAGGAACAAGCCCTAAAGGCTGCATGGGGAATGTGTCACTTGCAGGTTTAACTAGTGTAGATGGTGGATTCTCTGTAACTTGAAGTCTTTAAATCATGATTTGAGGACTTCAGTAACTCAGCCAGAAGTTATGGATCTATTACAGGACTGGATGGTTGAGGTTGTATGGCCTGTGATGTGCAGGTCAGACTAGATGATCAGAATGATCCCTTCTGGTCTTAAAATCTATGTATCTATAATAAAATACACAGGATGTGCTGTACGGACAAGTTTGAAATTAGAAATTTCAACAGCTTTATTTTTCTAACTTTTGTATGGAAAATATTGGTTTTGGCATGTAATGTGAATGGTATCATGCTTTTATAAACTATGCAGAAAAAATCAGGGCATATAGAGTATTTTATTTTCACAATTTGCTTCATGGCAAATGTTAGCACATAGTGCCAGAACCATCCCTACTGTGAATGCTAATAGGAAATGTTTACAGAAGACATATTGTTTCCATTTATGTTTATTAAAAAAGTAGTGGTAAGAATGTACCTAGTAACAATATCTCTTTTTTCATTTATGGCTTTATACCTGCCTATTTTTATATTACTGGATGTGTGTGCACGGTGGTGGTGGTGGGGGGGTGGAGTTTGTTTTGTTTTACTATAAACATTGATAAAGTACAGGTAAGTTTACTCCTAATTTATTACTGGTTACAAGTAATTGCTTATTTGAGTATATAAAAGTGTTATAATCCTAGTGTTTAACTAATTGGAAATATACACAAAATAATATATGGCTGTAAATTCTTTAAAAGTAGAAAAATGAAGCAGTTTATAAATTCCATTGGGCTTCATTTAGTTTTTACATACAGAAAATTCAGAAAGCCAAAGAGCTCAAGATTTTAATATGTTCTTTTCAGGAGGAATAAGTGATGGCATTATATGCTCAACACCAGAAAATCGGAAGGGAAAGGACCTCCTCAAAGTTCCTTATGAGATGTACAGGACATGCCCTCCCACAGTGGCTCATGTTCATCTGGCTAATATTCATCACCATAGCTCTGAGCACAGAAGTTCTCTGAAGCATACTCATCACAATGAAAATGGAGAAAGTAGCCATTCAGACTGTGAACCTAAACCGAAGCCAAGGCCAGTTAGTTTGCGTCATGCAATCGCCACTGTAGTAATAACTGGAGTTGTCTGTGGAATCGTGTGTCTAATGATGTTGGCAGCTGCTGTGTATGGTTGCGCCTATGCTGCAATTACTGCTAAATACCACAGAGAACACTTGGCCCCAGTAACAGCACAGGGGAGTCCTGAAGAAAAAGAGCCATTTGATAGTTCCTTGGCTTAAGTTACTTTTGGTCTTTGGTTTCACTCAAGTAAGACTTCTCGTTTCAATCAGAAGCTTAGTGTCAACTAGGATTGATTTACTTGTTACTCCTGTATTTTGATTTTTCACATTAAAACAGTTTCTGTAAAATAGACATTCATTCCTGAGAAGCAATTTATGTTGAGAGGTTATAGAGGAAATAAATATATTATTTATGTTTTGCGCATGCATACCTTCTGAAGTATTACATGAAGATGTGAGTTTAAGATTAATTAAATCTTCATGTAACCACTTTAAAATATTCAATTCTCCATGAACTAGTCGATGTGTAACATTAGTACAATACATGGCAATTACAGACAGTCACAAGCCATCACAAGTGAGATTTCTGGAATGGAAAATGCAAAGCAATTTTAAGTGGCTTGGTAAAGCTTGCCTAGTATGTACCTAAGGAATATACGGCAGAATAGTAACCTCAAAGTACAGGTCATACTAGATAGTAGTAGAACTGGCC
The DNA here is from genome assembly GCF_025201925.1 of Gopherus flavomarginatus. NCBI lineage: Eukaryota > Metazoa > Chordata > Testudines > Testudinidae > Gopherus > Gopherus flavomarginatus. Next base: position 27,418,104 of record NC_066622.1, read on the forward strand.
AAATTATTCACCGGAAATAACTGACCCAACAATTTTTTCAAAATAAATTTTTTGCAAGCACATTTTTTCCACTATTCTACCTGTTCTACTAGATAAACCATTTTAATATTGCATCCATGATGTAGTTTATGAGATGGAAAATCCATAATTAGCTATAGCAGTTCACTTCTAGGCCACATTCAGAGACAGAAATATCTTTCTTTTCTTACTTGGGGAACAGTAAGGAGGAGTGGGCAAGATGGAAGTGAAGGAGGAATAGTTAACATGAGGGTACTGTGGCATTCTGATACGAGGATTTGAGAAAGGGCACTGACAGAAGCAAAAAATAAAATATAAACATATAAACACTTAGTCCTTTGTTGAGGAAATAATACACAACCACCAGAGACACTTCTGAGGGTCTTAATTCATAAAACTTCCATTTGGCAACTCTCGTAACAGGAATAAAATAATGGATTTGGTTCTGAAACCAATACAATTGTCAGGTTTCAGAGTGGTAGCTGTGTTAGTCTGCATCAGCAAAAACAACAAGGAGTCCTTGTGGCACCTTAGAGACTAACAAATTTTTTGGGGCGTAAGCTTTCATGGGCTAAAACCCACTTCATCAGATGCATGGAGTGGAAAACATAGTAGGCAGGTATAAATACACAGCACATGAAAAGATTGGAGTTGCCTTACCAAGTTGGAGATCAGTGCTAATGAGCCAATTCAATTAAGGTGGAAGTGGGCTATTCTCAACAGTTGACAATAAGGGGTGAATACCAAGGGAGGAAAAATCACCTTTGTAGTGCTAATGAGGCCAATGTAATCAAGGTGGCCCATTTCAAGCAGTTGACAAGAAGGTGTAAGTATCAGCAGAGGGAAATTAGATTTTGTAGTGACCCATCCACTCCCAGTCTTTATTCAGGCCTAATTTGATGGTATTCAGTTTGCAAATTAATTCCAGTTCCGCAATTTCTCGCTGGAGTCTATTTCTGAAGTTTTGTTGTTGAAGAATTGCCACTTTTAAGTCTGTTATTGAGTGTCCAGTTAGATTGAAGTGTTCTCCTACTGATTTTTTAATGTTATACTTCTTGATGTCTGATTTGTGTCCATTTATTCTTTTGCAGAGAGACTGACTGGTTTGGCCAATGTACATGGCAGAGGGGCATTGCTGGCAAATGATGGCATATATCACATTAGCAGACGTGCAGGTGAACGAGCCCCTGATGGTGTAGCTGATGTGGTTAGGTCCTATGATGGTGTCCCTTGAATAGCTATGTGGACAGAGTTGGCAAGAGAGTTTGTTGCAGGGATTGGTTCCTGGGTTAGCGTTTTTGTTGTGTGGTGTGTAGTTGCTGGTGAGTATTTGCTTCACGTTGGGGGGCTGTCCATAAACGAGGACTGGCTTGTCTCCCAGTGATAGGTTGTAGATTCTTGATGATGCACCGGAGAGGTTTTAGTTGGGGGCTGTAGGTGACGGTTAGTGGCGTTCTGTTACTTTCTTTGTTGGGCCTGTCCTATAGTAGTGACTTCTGGATACCCTTCTGGCTCTATCAATCTGTTTCTTCACTTCACCATGTGGGTACTGTAGTTTTAAGAATGCTTGATAGAGATCCTGTAGGTGTTTGTCTCTGTCTGAGGGATTGAGGCAAATGCGGTTGTATCTTAAGAGTTTGGCTGTAGACAATGGATCGTGTGATGTAGTCTGGATAAAAGCTAGAGGGATGTAGGTAAGTATAGCGGTCATTAGGTTTTTGGTATAGGGTGGTGTTTATGTGACCATCGCTTTTTTGCACTGTAGTGTCCAGGAAGTGGATCTCTTGTGTGGACTGGTCCATGCTGAGGTTGATGGTGGGGTGGAAATTGTTGAAATACTGTGGGCCACCATGATTACACTGGCCTCATTAGCACTACAAAAGTGGTTTTTCCTGCCCTGGAATTCACTCCTTGTTAACTGTTGAGAATAGCCCACTTCCACCTTAATTGAATTGGCTTGTTAGCACTGACCCCTCACTTGGTAAGGCAACTCCCATCTTTTCATGTGCTGTGTATTTATACCTGCCTACTGTATTTTCCACTCCATGCATCTGATGAAGTGGGGTTTAGCCCACGAAAGCTTATGTCCAAAAAATGTGCTAGTCTCTAAGGTGCCACAAGGACTCATTGTTTTTGCCAATACAATTGTGTGTTTGTATATTGTTATTCTTTCTCTTCTGTCTGACTAGACTCCCTGTAGGATCAATCCTAGAAGAGGGATCCAGAAACAAAAAGTTTGCTGTAAGAGGATGTTGCAGCCACAAAATCCTCAACACCAGAAAACCAGAAGGGAAAGGATATTCTTAAACTGCAGAAACATTTTTTCAAATAAAATATTTGGCTAGGAAGTTCACTGCACCATTTAAATATAGTATTATAATACATATGTCTAAATTTTCTAGCCTGAATTTTATTTTCAGAATTAGCATTTTGTAACCCCTTCCCCTCCAAAAAAAGGATTTTTTTTTTAACTAGGGTAGTGATGCAAGGGTATTGGATGGAATTTTACCATCTGTGCACTAAATCAAAAGCCTCAGTGCCAAACCAAATTCAAAGGCCTTTTACCTGTGGGAATTACAATGGAGCTGGTGGACATATACACACAACCCAAATTTAAGAGCCCAGCACACCCGTGCAATTAGACCGCAGATGCAAATGTGAAAAATGCTAAAGCTCCAACTGACTTCAGTGGAGCCAGGATTTCACTGACACTGCTCCCAGTAACCTGGGACTCAGCTATGGCACTTCAAGTACAAATACCCTCTGCTCACTCCTTAAAAAAACCCAAACCTACCTACCAAAACCTTTTAGACTCTCTTCCTAAAGAAACAAAAAAAGACACAAAAATGATTTTAAAATATTTTTTTAGGTTATCTTTAAGCTGCTTTTGGCATTTTCAGGCCTTAATTCCACGTGAAATTCTGCCATAAAGCAAGATATTTCTTACTTCCATTAATGCATTTCTTTGTATGACTGGAGTAGGCCAACCCATACTAAACGTGTCATGCACATTCTAATATGCTGTATGTTAAAAAAATGCAGAAACATCACATTATGCTTTGATAAAATTGAATACATTTATAAATTCAGCCCACTATTGCCACAAACAGCCATTTAAGATGATAATGTTTATTAACGGTTTTAAATCTCAACAGACTCTCAGAGAAAAATACAGAGCCAATCATTTAAATTAACAAATGCAAACTTACAATTTTGCAATATGAAAAATGTAATGTTTATCTGTAAAAATAAAATTCAGATGAAAGACACAATTTGCTGAGTATTCTGTGAGAACCACAAATTATCTTTCACAACCACTGCAGTTCATAAGGGATAATTTTCAAACGCCTTACAGATTATTTTTAGCTGCTCATTGTATGCTGCTGAATCCAGGGATTCCCTACAGAAATGGCCTTAATTTGTAAAGATATGGACATCTGCTGCTGAAATAATGAGTTATTTGCACAGCTTTATTTTGCCAGTAAAGGTCATTGACAAATAGTTTCAACAATGCAATGTAGAGTATTTCTATAAACACAGTGTTTCCCCCGTAAACTCTGGAAGAGCCCCTTTATTCCTAAAAACATCAGGATAGCTTGTTCACTGTCTGCCATTTGAAAAGACAACTAAAAGAAATGGATTGTACTATTCTTATCTTTCAAATAGGGGTCACCTTGTCACTTAGTTTTCAGAATCAATACATGGAAAATGGAGATGAAGGAAGTGGTCCTACTTGCAAATTTGTTTCCAATTTAGAATAGGAGATAAAACCACACAGATTTCACTATGTTCTCTACAGAAAAAGCCCATTAACGGTTAAACAGATGGAGAGAAACACAAGTACTGAGTGCTGTCTTTCCATCCAAAACTGTCAGAAGGATAATAAAAATGTAAACTTCATTAACCCCAAGTGATCCCACTTCCAATCAGAGAGAGGACGCCCCTCCTTGTTTTTTCAAAGTAGGCAGCTTAACTACATTATACATAGTGTATCTTTCATTTGCAACATTAAGAAAATAAGAAACCATTGTTTGCATAATAATAACTTCCTATTTGCTGCTGGCCAGATGACAAAAGTGCAGAGGCTCCCTTTAGTTCAGCATTGAAAAAGTATGCTTATTTGAATCTTTGTGATCTGCAAAACAGGGCTGGAAAGGTCATATTAATAACATTCACACAAGATTCTTGTTATTTTTTGGTTGTGTGTTACCTGAAATATGACTGCATGCTCCCCTGGTAAGGCAGCCAGCAACAATAATCACCTGGATGTGGCATTGACCTAGGGTTGCCAATCATCCAGGATTGACCTGGAGTCTCTGGGAACTGAAGATTAATCTTTAAAGATTATGTCATGTGATGAAATCTCCAGGAATACAACCAACCAAAATTGGCAACTGTACATTGACCCATCAAGGAGAAAGGGACAGATGATTCAGTGAGAGCAAAGTACATAACTACAGCATGTTACCAACAGGGGTTGAGCCTGTGGTCAGCTCTGCATGATTAGAGAGGGATCGACAGATTTGGGGCCTGAGTTTTCCATGGACTTCTTGCCTTTGTGATATTGCAAGCTGAGTTTCTTAATCAAGACTGCCATTCTCGCTTCAAGGAGGGAATGAGAATCTGCAAATCCTGTGCATTTTTGGAAGTAAAAGGTTTTTCAAGGAAGGGGATAAACTAGCTAATCCACAGTAGTTAATTTATGATGAATTTATTTATTATCCTCGTAACTGCAGAGAAACAAACAATAAATTGCTTACAATTCAAACCAAGGCAGCATTATCTTAATTTCATAAAACCAGTCCAGATTCTCTCCCATGTAATGTAATCAAGGAATTATTTGGTTGGCAGCAACGTCCTTTGGCAAAAACCTCTAGAATCTGCTACTAGAGCACACTACTAGATCCACACATCTGCTAAACTTTCCCACGTCAGCCACACTTTTCAAAATGAACAGCCTAACACAACTGGCCAAGAGTGAGAAGCAAAATCCTCTTTGAAGTTCACTATACATATCATCATACAGATCTACTTTACCTGTGCAGCACTTGGATTCTAGGTGATGAGTGCTATAGAATTAAATAGATGGATTATGCAACCATGGCACTTACACTCAGAAATTATGATTACATTAACAGATAAATATACTCCTCAAGAACTGTGCTATCAGATAAAGGCATCATTTCTAAATGATGAAGTGAACTGAGAATGTATGCATGCAAATGCCTTGAACACTGAATGTACATTCTGCTTTTTACTGAAGCTATTAGTATGCATTTCAATATTAGATTTATGAATATGAAGAGAATATGAAAAATGTATTAGACCCAAATATAAACTAACTGTGTTTTCCACTAAAGCATGCAGGGACAGTGCAAGGGATTTACTAAGCATTACTACTGATTATATGTTCAGAGGCTTACAAACTGGAGTAAAGATTAAGTAAATTGCTGTCTTGAATATGAGAAAAGCATATATTTTAGAAACTTAGAACCTTTGAATGGTATTTCATTGCAATGGCATGTTTGTTTTCCCTTAAACACTACTACTAAGAGATAACTTTTTATAGGTGGGGATATTCCTTTTAAGCACGGCTGTAGTCACATTCAAAGTAGTGGCAGGTAAAACAGTGGGTAATCTGAACAGTACACAATATTTTATGAACAATTAATAGATGCTTTATCCTATCTAATACTTTAATTTAATATTCCAAAGTGCAATAGAATGGAGGAAATACTTGACTATGTGTGAGGCATTTACAATATGCTTCATTCCTAAAGGTAACTGGTACTTACAGAGTGTTAACCTGTTGAAGTTAATAGCTTAATTTACAAGGCTCATACCTGTAAAAGTTTGTGCTGACACTTTTCATTTGCAAAACTCCCAAAACATATGCTTACAGGCACATGCACATGCCACACACTTTTAAAATCTGAACCCAAGGCGTTAAAATGTCATTGACTGAGTCTAACTGAGTCCTGAGTCTAACTGAGTCCTGAGATAACTAACTGAAGAAGAGAATTTTTCACAAACCTAATAATGGGTAGCTAAATACTAACAGGTAACCTGGAATACTCCCATATCGCAATACAGTCAAACCTTACTTACCTGAAGCCTGGTTAAACAAGAGTCTCAGATAGTCTTGGACAGCTGACATGTAATCAGAGTTTGATTTCCATGTATAAGTCTTTATGTGCTGATTTATTCACAAAGACCTGAACATAGAAGTTTGAATACACGTGACCAGCACCATAAAGACTGTCACTTTCAAAAGTGACTCTCGATTTCGAATGCCTCCATTTTTGAGTGTCCAACTTGTGACACCTGAAAGGGGCATGGTTTTTAGAGAGTCAATGTTCACTAAAATCAGGCCCCTTTAAAGTGTCCCAAAAATGGAGATTCCCAAAATCATGGTGTGCTCCAGGCTTGAAACTTAAGCTTCAAATACAGCTGCTGCCACCTCCTTCTTAGTTGTTTATGACAGAGGGGATCTGGCTAAAAGATCAACATCTACTAGGTGGGGTTATTCAAATTATCTAAGGGATTTTATATCCTTTAACTGACTTTCTTTAATTTTGAACCATTGTAATGACGTATAAATGATGAGCATGTGAAAATAGAAAGTGAGCAAAGGGGTGAGGTGAAGCTGGGAGGTCTATGAAAGAATCAAACAAAAACATGACCTGTCCATGATTTCAAGTAGACTTGCCTACCTCTGGGTGACTACCAACACAAAGCACCAGGTTAGCATAAAATATAGGAAGCAGTGATTTAGCACTGAAAGTATAATTCTGAAGGTGACTGATTAGGAGACCGTAGAGAAAAAAGTAGTGGCTAACAAAGGTTTGGCAACAAAATGATGGAGCATGTTTATGAGCTGATCTGTTGGGATTTTTAAACAGTAGCCTCTTTTACTTTATTTATTAATTGCATTTTCTCTAATCTAAGTTATTAAAAGATCCTCGTTGAAAAGTTAAATATTTGAAAGGGGAAATGCCCTTGTTCAGTTTTTATAGGGAATGATTTATTTAAAGGTGTGAAAATTATATGTTTGCATAATATAGTGCTGTTGTGAGATAGGGAATATGCAATGAAATTGTCAGAGAAAAGAGCTGTTGCTAGGCTACCTTTACCAGAAAATTAGTTTCATTCTCCTACTTTTAATTTATAAAATGGCTTGATTCTTTTCAACTTTATATTGTAAACAAGCAAACATATATTCAAAGTAGTCCTGAAAATACTTTAAAACAATCAATAGTTTTAATATAAATAAATTGTATTAATGGATTTGCTTTATTCTAGTAAGCCATTACAACATGTTCATTTACATGAAATCTTTCACCTAAGAATTTATTTCTATCACTATCATTATATATCAGTGGATAAGTATAAAAAGGATATATAAAAAATAGTTGTCACAAGTCAATATGACTTTTCCTTGTGCACTGCAACACTGACACTACAGAATAATGTTTCCAGCTTTGCAAAACTTTAGTCTATTTTTATTTCCATGGCAAAGAATAGTGAGCAACCCAATACTCATTGTGTCCTTGTGCTCTGACATCAACTACTACGGAATTAAATACACCTGCTAAATGTGGCTTGTTATTATATGATACTTGAATGACAGATTCCGTAGAACTTTAAATACCACATGCCTATAGAAAGATAATATACTGTATAAAGAAATTAATCAGCGTAGCACCAGGTAAGAAGTATCTACCCTTCTCTTTTTAACTTTTGCTTCTTTGTAATGGGAAAATCATTGCAGCATCCAAAGATTTGGGCCAGATTCTGTCATCCTCACTGAATCTGAGCAGTAACTTGATGCCTGACTACCGTAATTGTTTTGAAAAGTTGTATTTGAGAAGTAAACTACTAATTAACATGTCCATGAGTGGCAGAATCTGTCCCTTAGGACAAGATACACAAGTCTTCTCTTTTACATATACAGTAAAACCTCAAGAGTTATGAACAATCAGAGTTATGAACTGACCAGTCAATCACACACCTCATTTGGAACTGGAAGTACACAATCAGGCAGCAGCAGAGGGACACACAAAAAAAGCAAATACAGTTCAGTACTGTGTTAAACGTAAACTACTAAAAAAATAAAGGGAAAGCAGCATTTCTTCTGCATAGTAACGCTTCAAAGCTGAATTAAGTCAATGTTCAGTTGTAAACTTTTGAAAGAACCATAACGATTTGTTCAGAGTGATGAACAACCTCCATTAACGAGGTATTCGTAACTCTGACTTCTACTGTATACCAAAAGAAGATAAAAACTGGCTGTCTCAAGGCCATGTTCTTAAGGAAACAGTTTGGCTTGCTATGTAAAGGGAAAACAAAATCCTCAACCAAGAGACTTGTAGTAGTGAAGCTGCAGTGGGGCTCCCCCCACTTACTATTCCTTAATCTTGGTTTGTTCCCAACCTTGGCGCTGGGCACGTGCAGCAATTGCTTCAGCACTCTCGATGTATCTCCAGCAGAAAGGGGGCATTATTGGACATACCTGGAGATCCTTGGATGTCTCTCCCCACTAACCACCATTTGCTGATAAGGAGGTGCATA